>NC_066887.1:12151690-12286690 GCF_022985175.1 Labeo rohita | reverse complement strand
TTCTTTAACCTTGGAGGAATGTCACCATTGACCTACAGCAGACAAAAGGCACAGCAGGGGTCAAATGTTAAACATGTTGTCAGTGAACTAAAACCTTAAAAATCTGTGTCATTTGAAAGAATGCACAAGACGCATTTCAGACATGTGTCCTGTCTAAAGAATGCATCAAAATAATACTAGTGACAACTATGTGTTATTGTCTAATTCTATGCATTAATAACTAAAGGCAAAGGTGTGGTAGGTGAACAAATACTGACTTATTATCTCATACGATTCAAACTGGCCTATCATGTAAGGCGTTGGCTGTTACGTGGCATCTCTTTGGAAGTTTCGCAACCTTATATGTTTATTTTTAAACCGTAACCTCAAGCCATCTTGATATACTGTTTCAGTCTCATTGACTTTTTCCAGTTCAACCCTATAAAACATTTTTCTACCCTGCAGCTTCAAAAATAAGCCTGCTTGATTTATGATAAGCAAAGTAAACATTGTTGTGGTTTATGATTTCTGTAACAAACAGCAATAAAAGTGCACAGCAATGTGCGACTGTACTGTTGGTACAAAGTGAAAAATGGTTAAATTAAAAAACAGATTTTGATCATAAATGCTGACATGACCCAATTCAGGATTCATTTATACACATGCACACTGACCATGACTTTGCGAAGTTTGTAACGTTTGGAGCGGATGTCGTCCATGAGCATCTCGTAAGGCGTAAGCTGGAACTCGATGGGTAGAAGGTTATACTGACGCTCCTGCACCTTCTTCAGCTTCACACCGTGTCGCAGGTCCCTCATCACCTGCACCCAAAACCGTGCCTACGCAAAATATACGCAACATGTAGTTAGCCATGACTAATGACTATCCAACTGAACCTACACACACTTAATGTACAATCTGAAAGCATTCAGAGAAATGAGCTTGTCGGATTGTCCTTACCCAGTCTGCGTTTTGCAGCTCATTCAAGTCTCTGACAGGCTCCTCTGTTTCTCCTTCCATCTTCCGTAAATTCTGAAAAAGAAAAGACAGAAAGAGATATTAAGTCTTGTTTCCGAAGTTTTAAACCGGGGGGTTGTAAGGTCCATAAACAGATATTGTGCCATATGAAAACAGTTTTTTTTTCCCAAATTCTGTTTTATTTTTGTTCAAATTCAGTTTTTTTCCTTTTTAATTTTTAATTTTAATATTTTCTAGACTCTGGTCGACCAAAATTTTATTAGTTGCTTAGTTTTAACTTTTTTTTTTTTTTTTTTTACCAGAAGTGGTGAAGTCACACAGTCCTTGACGGACAGATTGTTAACGGCTGGTCTATGTGGTAATTTAGTACATCTAGCAGGATAGCCAAACGCTCACCTATCATTCACCAAATATGGCTTTTCATCTGAAAGATGTAGTAGCAGCTTTAGATGGCAGCACAATCTAACGTTAACCTGAAAATGTGCACTATTGAAGTGTCTGTGCAAAGTGTGGAAGCTAAAAAGTGGCGCACTTACTGCATGACAGATGGAGGTGTCGGTGCACACACTTGCTCTTAAAATACTCAATTTTTCTCATTCAGATAAAAGTAATACATCTTTCGAATCCGTAAAGACTCTACCTTTATTTGTGTGCACTCAGAACAACAATAAAACGTTGTGCTTTTGTAAAATAAAGCAAACACGAGCTTTCTGCCGTCTCGTCTCTGTGAACTTTCGCAAAACTACGAAACTCTGTGTATATTTGCCTAGTAGACATGAAAAATAAATGTATAGAGAGTGAAATGTATACTTTTAAATGAACCAATTCTAATAGAAAACAAACATTCTCAGATTCTGTAATCCATATGAAACATTCATACAGGCGCATCACTACTGCTGAGATGACGAGTCAGTGTCACTGAATTCATCTCTTAATCCGAGAACAAAGAAAACGCTAGTTTATCAATAAATTATTAAACCATTAATGCAGTGTAATTGCTGTTTTTCCCTGACACATTCATAATTCTTATATCTGCTGGTGCGCTATGGCAAGCTTTTTTGTGTGGTGTGAGCACTTATTAGGCTATGTAGGCAATTAAAGGCTCATTATTATGATTTATATGGTTTATTAATAAATGTTCGACTAATAGTCGACTAACGCTTAAAATGAATGACTACTAATCAACCAGAAAAACATTTAGTCGAGGACAGCCATACTCTGTTTCAATGGTTAAATTAAAAAAATATTAATCAAAAAGCATATCTAATTATTTTTAAATCATGAAACTTATACTATTATTAAAAGGTTAACAAAAATTAAATTTTTATGGCCCTATAAAATGTTTTTTCCTTAAATTCAGTCATATTTTTACCAAATTCTGTTTTCTATTAATTTACTGGATTTCATTTGAATGGTTTCATTAAATTTGAAGAATCAAAAGTATCTCTAATTAATTGATTTTATAAAAATTTAATTCATTATTATTTTATTATTATTATTTTCAGAAATACTGTGCTGTGTATTTACATTTATCTGATAAATAAATTCTGCTAAATATTCCTTAAAAAATAATGTTGCAATAATAATTTTATTAGTAGTAGTAGTAGTACCATCATTACATTAAGTAATATTATTTCTGTCACAGTTTCTTCAAGTTAAACCAAACTTAAACTTTTATTTTGACAGGTTGCTATGAAGACCTTTAAGTGTCTGTTTGTATATGATATGACCAAAGTTTTTCTCAAAAGAAATGGTAAAATGCTCATGAAGTGACTCTCAGAGCAGTTCTAGAAATTATGTTTATGTATTCATGTACTCATATATTGAGGCGGCAGAGGCTGAAAAAACAGCGAGTGTCACACACGCTTCAGTAGGTGAACACGCAGAACATTTAGGATTCATATTTAAATAGTATTTTTGTGGCCTAATTTTCACAGACACTAGTCTATACTGCATTTTGATTTAAGTGTACTGACCTACTTTTGATTTATTCATCTAAAATTGAGCAAATTCCGTGGCATTCCACATTATACAGTAAATTCCATTTTCATGACTGAGTTCCACGATTCTGTCCAAATATATGTCATAAAATGTATTGTGCATTTCTTTGGTGTTGGATATGTACAACGACATGGATTGTCCTCAGTCAGGGGTCAAATAAGTAAAAGTCACTGTGGACACTCTGGCTTGTTTGTAAATCGATTGACTCTCATGTGACTGACAGTCCCAGTAAGCATGCCAATATTAAGACACGATCAATACGCAGCTAATGCAGTCTTTAACTACTTTAACTAGTCTGCCCTACAGCCACCTCCACTGATCCACTAGCAAAAAGGTCATTTCCACACAGGGTTGAAGTTAGGACAACGACATCCATATTAGACACATTGGTTGTTTCACCAGCACCAGGTAATTGACAAGCTACATAACGTGTCTGGTAAACGACAGCTGAGAGCATACTCTCATCTTGTTTGTTTTGAGTGGTTTGACATTCATGACAAAATAAATGAGATTCACCATCACAGGACCAATGGAATTGTGTACGATTAAATTAGGATTTCTTCCGGCATAGCCTTCGAATTATGTAAGACAGGTTTATAGAACAATAAATCATTCTTTTGCTGTCGTCCTGGATTGCTTATTAAATTCCTTTGGTGAGCTCGCAGACACCCTCAGAAGAACTGAACGTGAAGTAGAGACGTGTGTCCCCTCTGGGGTTTACCCTGCCTTGCCCAGATTTAGCATGAATGAACAGAAACACACACACAGAGCTAATAATATCAGAGCAGAAAGGGTCTGATCTCTTAAAACAACACGACTGTGTTGCATCACAAAACACAAGCCAAAAAGACACATTTTGTTCATGCAAAGGCAAGAAAAAGAAACACAGACACAGAGGGGGGAAAAGTGTAGACTCTCTGAATCATCGGAGCGAGACTATTCTGTCAATCTGGCGAAGATCAAAAGAACCGCTTGACTGATTCTGCCTTTTTTCTCCTGCCCTTTTCCACTTGCTCTCTACACTCCTTTCCTCTAAAGCAGGGGTGATTACTTAATCCAAATTCTGGAAAAGTACCATGGCGCAGTGTTTAGTTCCAAACTTGATCTAACAAAACTGTCAACAGATTTGTGCTGCATCCCAATTTTTGATGCTTTTATTCTAAAGTGTGAAAGATAGTATTTATTTAGAATGTGCAGGTATGAGGACAAACATGATATGTTTGATTAGAGATGGGACTAAATTCTGGTTCAGCTCCTGTTTCACCCACAGACATGTGACCCCCCACCCAGTGCCACTTGGTGCTGGTGGATTAGGTCTCCTTTTTGAAAGGAGGAGGAGCTACAGTATAGAAAGCAGGTTAATGCAAACTAATGCCTCTGAGAGAACACATTCAATAGGATAAGGCTCATATTACATGGTGTTCACATGCCACTTGATTGCATGTTACAGTTTAAACAGCCACACTCTGTACTAAAGAGGACTAAACTAGGCTGGCCAGGCTGATTGTAGAACAATCCCCTTAAAAACAGCTTGTTATGAACCACGTCGAGTTTAGGGTTACACAACTCAAGCAAAGAGTGTACACAAATATATAATACATCATTAATTTTAAAATGCAGATAATGCAGATATAGTCTTTTATATAAAAATTATTATTTAATTAAAAAAACATGTCTCTGGTGCACTAAGCAGTTGATGCTGTTTACTAATGAAATGTCTTCCCAGCATTTATAACTGATAACAATGAAAACGTCAGAGCGGATCTCTTCAAAAAAAGGTTCTGCTTGACTTGATGGGAACAGGTTGAAGACATGCAGTTAATAGATGGTATGAAGGCTGTGTTATATGCAAATACTGTGTTGACGAGTTAAAGAATGTTAGCATCTCAATCCTGCAGATAAATCAAAGCACCATGTGCACTCATCAAAATGTCACCATTTCATAAAACTTCATAATAATGTTTGTTTATAAATCAAAATCGATAACTGATAAATTGAAACACATTTTTGACAGTCCTCTCAGTAATTTTGCCACTTAATAAGTGGCTTAACTTATCAAGCTGTACTGAAGAGCTTGTCATACTTTGTCTTTATATTTACAAATGTAGGGCCCTATGATTTCTGTGTTGCATAAAATATGGACTTAATTGTGGAATCTAGTAAATTGAATTTACAGTGTAACGTGGAATGTTACGGTGTTTACCAAATTTTGGATGAATAAATCAAAAGTAGGTCAGTACACTTCAATCAAAATGTGATATGGACTAGTGCCTGTGAATATCAAGCTGCAAAAATACCATTTAAATATGAATCCAGCATGTTCTGTGTGTCTCTGTGTGAATGAATGGCGTAAATGTCTAGTTTCGTTTATTAAACATAATAAAGCGTGCATGGTGCAAGCTTTTAATAAATTGCTGTTAAATTGTGTACGTTTCATAGTTTCAGTTACAGAAAAGAAGCTGAATCCAGTAAAATAAAAACAGGAAAAACTGAATTTGGAAAAAAATGAAATGGTATTTGGGAAAAAATTAAATGGATTTCATAATAATGGATTTTTACAGTAATTATTACATACTCATAGCTGAGAAAATACATGAAGAGTTCAGATGCAAAAACCTCTAAATCCATCTGACATATTCTTTAAAATGAGTATTTCTTTCTGGCTACTCTGTATAGGTTTCTATGTAAGTACTGGTACTTCTGATTGGGCTGAGGCTGGAATTTATCGAGTTTGAAGTAAAAGTATTTGATGGATGTATACTGTGTGTCAGGAGCACTCAGTATCATTATCTCATTTTTGACCGAGATGGCTTTTAGCTGGTTTTGCATCTGAACTCTTCACATATGTGACCCTGGACCACAAAACCAGTCTTAAGTCGCTGGGGTGTATTTGTAGCAATAGCCAAAAATACATTGTACGGGTCAAAATTATTGATTTTTGTTTTATGCCAAAAATCATTAGGATAAGTAAGGATCATATGCATGAAGATATTTTGTAAAATTCCTACTGTAAATATATCAAAACTTATTTTTTGATTAGTAATATGCAATGTTAAGAACTTTATTTGGACAACTTTAAAGGTGATTTTCTCAATATTTTAATTTTTTTGCACCCTCTATTTTCAAATAGCTGTATCTCTGCCAAATATTGTTCTATCATAGCAAACCACATATCAGTGGAAAGCTTATATATTCAGCTTTCAGATGATGTATGAATCTCAATTTGGAAAAATTGACCCTTATGACCGGTTTTGTGGTCCAGGGTCACATATTGCTTAAATTTGTCCTTGTTATAATTAAAGGGGATTATAGAAGGATCTCCTTTAATACTGAAAGAAAATAAAACATCTGTGTAGATGTAGATGTGACCACAAAACCAGTCATAAGGGTGATGTTTATTTTTAATACCACACCATATATAATCTACAGTCTGAATAAATGAGATTTCCATTATTGTATGGTTTGTTAGGACAGGACAATATTTGGCCGAGATACAACTATTTGAAAATCTAGAATCTGAGGGTGCAAAAAAATCTAAATATTGAGAAAATCACCTTTAAAGTTGTCCAAATGAAGTTCTTAGCAATGCATATTACTAGTCAACAATTAGGTTTTGACATATTTATGGTTGGAAATTTACAAAATATCTTCATGGAACATAATCTTTACTTAATATCCTAATGATTTTTGGCATAAAAGACAAATCAATAATTTTGACCCATACAATGCATTTTTGGCTATTGCTACAAATGTGTTACTTAAAACTAGTTTTGTGGTCCAGGGTCACATATTAGTACAAGCCTTACTGTCTTAAAACCTGATGAAACAAGCATATGACAATGTGTTGGGTAATAAAGCACTGTTGGTTTCAATCCACCTCCACAGTGCACAGCCTATTTCTGAGTCACTTGTGCTTTCAGCCTACTAACTCCATTCAAATGATAAACACAAACAGCCTCAAGAGGCTTTCAGTACTGTGTTGTACACTTTCTGTGGTTTCGGTAAAGGTGCAAAATGAGAAACACATACAGAAATATATATATATGTGTGTGTGTGTGTGTGTGTGTGTGTGTATTTCTGATTAAAAAAGCAGCAGTTTCTTGGAAGGAACAAAACCTAATTGGCACATGAACAGACATGAGTGTCATATGAGGGTCATTACCTCTTTGGCACTCTTGATCTTCTCCAGGAAGGTGCGTAGTTCCTTGGTCTCTGCGTACAGGGCTCGACATACGGCCTGGTAGTGGTTGGGTGCATCTGATGGACTGGGTAGGTGAGATGTGCACAGCTGGAGAGGAGAAAACAGTGAGATGTATATCACAACATTAGAGCCAAAATTTATGTCAGCAGAACCTTTTTGACCCAAAATATTTACTCGGTTATGACAAATTTCTCTCATCTCATTAAGCACCCTCTGAGATTTAAAGGCATAACACGTAAGTTTTCGCCACTAGAGGGCACATATTCAAAACAATAAAGAAACAAAGGCGTAGTTTGATGATGGGATCGTTTACAACCTCATTTGGGATCGCTTGAAGCCGCATTTAAAATACATTTTGCAAGTTCAAACTCGGGGCACCATACCAGTACATTATATTGAGAAAAATCCTGAAATATTTTCCTCAAAAAACATAATTTCTTTACGGCTAAAGAAAGAAAGACATAAACATCTTGGATGACAAGGGGGTGAGTACATTTTATGTAAAACTTTGGAAGTGGACTTCTCCTTTTAAGTATCTTTGGGGATTTCCATGTTTTCTACAAAATAAAACTGGAAAAATCAACGGTGTATGATGTCACCAGAAGCCGACACAATGACACGGTCCATTACACTAGTTAACTGCTATTTCTCCGAATTTAAACTTTCTTCGAAACATTTGGGATAATGTAAGTACACAAGTCAGCAAAATATATAACACTGTTCCAGTGGTTTTTGGATGTTTTAATCAAAAAAACGTACATACTGTGCCTTTAAGTACACTCTTTAGATTTTCATTTTAAGATTGAAATAATTATTACCATTTTATCTACTCACAAACCCCAGTTTAAAAAACTCTGCATAAGACCACTTATTTGTTTAGGCAACCATCATATGACCACGTTCTTGTCCCTTAGATTAAGACCAAATATAAAATCAGAGTAAATTGAATTTTTAATTTGAATTCTATCCCATTTCAATGTTGCTATAAATATACCACACGCAGAAAAGCTCTCGAACATTCCACTGCTTCGTCCCATTCATGAGCAAATTGGTTACAGTACGACTTTAAATCATTAGTAATTGTCCTGTTTGTCAACAAGTCTCCTTCCTAAAATAGTCAGCTGCATTTCAGAGCACACAAGCGCATTTAAGGTCAATGCAGGTCTCCGTCTGATAAGTTAATCCTTGGATCTTTACGCAGCTTTTCAGAAAATCATTTTCTGAATCTATCTAACAAGTTAACCCTGGCGTTTCACATTATGTTTTGGCACATAGCTGGGAGCCAAACCCAAAGCTTTCATGCCTGTGAGGTCAAAAACACAGGCCTATTTAAAGTTCAGTGTCTCAGGTATCTGACACGTATCTTAAAATGCACAATTACATCGACCAAATACACCTCAAACCAGCTTAATCACATTTTTTCCCCAGACCTTCCCTTGAGCTCTGCCCTCTTCAGGAATGCCTTGCACAGCATAGATTCACCATTTCCGTGACGTGTTTTGCTAAGAAATCAAGCTTAACGAGAATATTGTCTACGACAAGAGAAAGTGAATACAGCTTGGAAAAAAATAAAACCTGCTAAACCTGACCAGAGAGAGAGATTAGAAGCAAAAACGGTGGAAAAAAGAAAAACATTTAAGGAGGATGTGGCAGCGGAAGTTAAAGAAACACTCCAGGAAGCCCTTTTATTTCCCCGTTCCAAACAAACGGGCTGAGATAATGAAAGAGGCACATGCCTCAAAGGTAATCCACTATCTTCTGCTCTCGTCGTCTTTATTTCCGTCAATCTTTCTCTGTCTAAATACAGAATTTAAAAGGTTTCACCAGGTTCAGCTTGGAGAAATCTAATGTCACGGTTCGTTTCTGCACTCAACCTCATCACTGAAGTCAGAGACTGAAAGGAAGGCATTGAAAGGACAGACCTTATCTAACAAGTCCTGAAATGGCCCTCCAGAACATAGAGTGACCCAAACTGACCATTTCCAGTTTGTCATTGTTTGTCACTGAACAGCTTCCATGGGTGATTTCATGGCCAAGAACAAGTTAGAAGACAATAAAAGATATTCCTTATTACGATTTTATTTCATGCTATGAAATGCATTTCAGTCTGAATCATATTCTTTCTTTCCACTGTAAAGAGCTTCTCCATTAGCATATTGATAAATATGACTGTACTTTAAAATAACTGCGGCTGCTAAGTGTCTGAAGGCCTAAGGAGTCTCAGGGTAATGCTTTACTGGAGTGGGCCTGAGGGAGCAGCATAATGAAAACCAGCTGAGAGAGTCATTCTCAGTAAGTAACCCTTACACTGATCTTAAGAGAGAACAGATACAACCAACTCAGAATCTGTGATGAAGATCTAGCTTCCCAATATCCACAATTGTTCAATAATCAAACTCAAATATATTTAAATATTAAAATTCAATATTAATTTTTTATATGACATGTTATTAATAAACGAATTATATGTAATTAAAAATATATTTGAACATACATTTAAAGGAGAAGCCCACTTCCAGAACAACAATTTACAAATAACGTACCTACCCCTTTGTCATCCAAGATGTTCATGTCTTTCTTTCTTCAGTCGTAAAAAAATTATGTTTTCTGAGGGAAACATTTCAGCATTTTTCTCCATATAATGGATTGATATGGTGCCCCGATTTTGAACTTCCAAAATGCAGTTTAAATGCGGCCTCGAACTATCACAAACGCGGTTGTAAACAATCCCAGCCGAGAAAGAAGGGTCTTATCTAGCATAGCGATTGGTTATTTTAATAAAAATAATACAATTTATATACTTTGTAATGTCAAACGCTCGTCTTGTGTTCTCCCTCAACTTCAAAATCGTCCTATATCGCTGTTTTACGTTTTTTGTTAAGGGTGTTTGATCTTCTCTGCATGTTCACTTTGCAAAGACTGGGTTGGTACTTCTGCAGTGATGTAGGATGATTTTGAAATGATTTTTGAAATTGAGGGAGAAAATACGATTGGAGTTTTTCGACATACCTTAACTGCCTTGGAGGCAGAATACACAGAGTTCAGGGAGAGCAAGACAAGACAACTTTGGAAGTTCAAAATCGGGGCACCAGATCAGTCCATTATATGCAGAAAAATGCAGAAATGTTTTCCTCAAAAAGCATAATTTCTTTACGACTGAAGAAAAATATGAACATCTTGGATGACAAGGGGGTGAGTACATTATATGTGAATCTTTGTTTTGGAAGTGGACTTCTCCTTTAATACACATTACAATTATGGTAACATTTTGATTAATGAAAATAGGAGTTCACTGCATTGCATCCAACAGATTGTATTATGCATTTCATAAATAATAGGGCTGCAAAACGACTAGTCATGATTAATCAATTCAAAATAAAAGTTTATGTTTTCATACTATATGTGCATGTACTGTGTATATTTATTATGTATATATAAATACACACACATACATGTATATATTAAGAAAAAATCTGTTAGATTTACATGTAAAATATTTATATTTGTATATAATATAAATTATATATACAAATTATATTATATTATAGAAGTTCTAATTATATTATAGAAGTGTTTACATACGATACATAATTTTAAAAAATATATATACATGCATATGTGTGTGTGTATTTACATATACATAATAAATATACACAGTAAACACATAGTACGTAAACATAAACTTTTATTTTTAATCGATAAATCGCAACTAATCATTTTGCAGCCCTAATAAATAAATAAATAGATGCATTAATTAATTAATTAGTCATTTTGGTTTTAAAAATTTAAATATCTACATTAATTCTTCAATAAAGCAATATTTATGCAAATTAGTTAATCAAATATATATGTATTTAATTAAATTTCAATTTTGACTGTGTTTAAAATATTGATAAAAATAGCATTAGTAAATTGTACCCAATACATTTTATGCATTTAATAAATATAATATTAAATATTAAAATATAATAAAACATAATTTTGATTTAAATTTTTTTTTTTAAAAGATGAGATCATTAACACATAAATTATTATTGATGCAAATTAACTATTAATAAATTAACTGTATTTAATAAACAAAATAATATTTACATTTTGACAGATACTCATATAATTATTCTATATTATATTATTAGATATTATTATCTAAAATGTTTATAGCATTTGTAAAATGTGTCCCATACATTTTATTATGTTACAAATAAATAAATTTACGTGATACAACCTGAGGATGGCAAATTAGATTAAATTAAATTACAAAAAAAAAAACTTAAAGGGATAGGTCACCCAAATATGAAAATTCTGTCATTAATTAATCAATGCGTGTCAAAAACTGACACAGAAGAGAACAAAAAGTATTCTCATAGATTCATACAATGACGGTTGAACCACTAATGTCACATGAACTATTTTAACAATGTCCTTGACAAAAACGACTCTACAAAATGACATTAATGTGGTTGTTGTGTTGCTGTCTATGCAGGGTCAGAAAGCTCCCAGATTTCATTAAAAGTATTTTAAATTTTGTTCTGAAAATGAACGAAGGACATGAAATGGAAAGACCTGAGGGTGAGTAATTAATGACAGAATTGTCATTTTTGGGTGAACTATCCCTTTAACTTACAAAATATTCACCAAAAAAATAACTGACAGGCTATTGGTGGATTTTGTAACTGACCAAAGGGAGAAACACCACTTGTGTTAATCAGACAGTTAGGCACGGTTGTTGGCCAATGCTAATAATGACAAAATGGCCAATGGATAACGTTCTATCAATACTCACAGAAATTATATCACGATAGCCACGGATGTTGGAGACTTCTGTGGGTTCTTCCTCTCCCTCATCCTCTTCTTCCGTCGCCTCATATCCCTCATCGGGACAGTCTGTTTCAGTGTCTGCCATGTTGGTCATGAGGTCGATGAGCTGCTCCAGAGGAGGGCTGAGCTCTCTCTCCTCATGCTCCTTCAGGCCGTAATCCAAAGCCTTGTAGATCATTATACCCAGAGACTCTATGATCTGTAACACACACACAGTCACATTCATTAATTGAGAATATATAACCATAAAATCATGACATCAGAAGCAACACGTGCTATGACATAAACCTCAGTTTTACGAGCCATATCATGACCACTGATAAAAGGCATCAGAGACTAGCTCAAAAGAAAGAGAGTCAACAACCTCTTGGATAAGCCTCATTACAGTCTTATGACTCTCAGAAGCCTACATGCTTTAATGGAGGGGGAATTCAGATGTTCAGATTTGGCAAACGATGGATATTTGACTCAAACAGGGCTTGAAAATAAGGTCCAGTTGTACATTTCTATATTCTATATAATATTCTATTTCTTTAATACATTTATTTATGTCTGTATTAATAATATAGTAAAATTCTATATGAATATCCCACCTTTCTGCCACAATGCCATGATGCAAAGTGTTAGTACAGTAAATCCATGGTAAATGATGGCAATTCATAGACTGAAAAGTCAGTACTGTTTCTCACAGCGCTGTTTAGTGGTCGCGCAAGTACGGAAGCCGGTTTCCGCCACTGAATAAAAAACAGTTACTGTGACATTTTATCTCACAATTTGAACTTTTTTTCTCAGAATTGCACTGATATCACTGCATGATAAAAACTCACAGTTGCAAGATATGAATCAGAATTGTGATTTATAGTCATAATTGATATATAAAGTCACAATTCTAACTTTTTCTCTCAGAATTGCGTTATATAAACTTATATTTGCAAGAAAATGTCAAATTGTGAGATAAAAACACTTTTTTTCTTGCAAATACGAGTTTGAATCTTGTAATTCTGACTTTTTTTCCCCTCGCAACTGTGAGTTTATATCTCGCCATTCACATTTTTTCTAGCAAATGCGAATTTGTATCTTGCAATTCTGACTCTTGCAAATTGCAAATTTATATCTAGCAATTCTGACTTTTCTCCTCGCAAATGCGAGTATCTCGCAATTCAGACTTTTCTCGCAATTGTGAGTTTATATCGCAATTCAGATTTTTCTTCTCACAAATACAAGTCTGTATCTTGCAATTCTGACTCTCATTACGAGTTTATATCTAGCAATTTTGACTTTTTCTCTCTCAAATGCGAGTATCTCGCAAATGTGAGTTTATATCTCGCAATTCTGACTTTATTTCCTCACAAATGTGACCCTGGACCACAAAACCAGTCTTAAGTCGCTGGGGTTTATTGGTAGCAATAGCCAAAAATACATTGTATTGGTCAAAATTATTGATTTTTCTTCTATGGCAAAAATCATTAGGAAATTAAGATAGATCATGTTCCATGAAGATATTTTGTAAAATTCCTACTGTAAATGTATGAAAACTTAATTTTTGATTAGTCATATACATTGTTAAGAACATTATTTGAAGAATTTTAAAGGCAATTTTCTCAATATTTTAATTTTTTTGCACCCTCAGATTCCTGATATTTAAATAGTTGTATCTCGGCCAAATATTGTGCTATCCTAACAAACAATACATCAATGGAAAGCTTATTTATTCAGATTTCATATGATATATAAATCTTAATTTAAAAAAAATGACCCTTATGACTGGTTTTGTGATCCAGGGTCACAAATGCGAGTTTGTATCTCGTAATTTAGACTTTTCTCGCAATTGTGATTTTATATACCAGCTCAGATTTTTCTTCTCGCAAATGCGAGTTTGTATCTTGCAATTCTGACTCTCGGAAATTGCGAGATTATAACTAGCAATTCTGACTTTTTTCTCGCAATTCAGTTTTTTTTTTTTTTAATCACAAATGCAAGTTTGTATCTTGCAATTCTGACTTTTGCAAATTGTAAGTTTATATCTAGCAATTCTGACTTTTTTCCTCACAAATGCAAGTATCTCGCAATTCAGATATTTCTCGCAAATGTGAGTTTATATCTCTAACTTCTAACTTTTTCCTCACAATTCTGACTTTTTTTCTCGCAAATGCAAGTTTGCAACTCGCAATTCTGCCTTTTTTTCCCCTCGCAATTCTGACTTTTTATCTCGGAATTGTGAAATATAAACTTTGAGGAGAAAAAAGGCTGATATGTTCTCAGAATTACGAGTTTATATCACAATTCTGACTTAACTTGAAATTATTAAATCATTATTTTATTAAGAATTGTGAGTTCGTATCTAGGGATTCTGACTTTATTTCTCTGAATTGTGATTTTATTTCTCTGAATTGCGAGTTTATTTCTCAGAACTGCAAGAATTGCAAGTTTATGTCTCGCAATTACCCATTTTATTTTTTATTCAGTAGCGGAATCGGGCTTCCATACGTGAGCGAACTTGTCGTTTTAGCAAGAAAAAATAAATAGGGATAATTATCATTACTCTTTTATCAACCAGCCCTATGACACATCACAGCCTACAATATATAAATTTCCTAAAAACAGCAGCAATGTTTAGTTTGAGCCTCAGGGCCAGTGAAAACAAGTATCTTTCAATGCATCACGTTTCCAGATAAATATTAACACACGGAGCATCCCGGCATTATCCACCACGTGCCTGACTGTTTTTGTGAACAAAGATGCCCTCTGTTATCATATCAGCCATCAAGCAGTTGATTGACTGGCCTAGTGGTGTTTTGTACAGTTCAATTTAATCAAGTCAGAATAAGTTCAGGCAGCAGGAACGGATGTACTCGTGAAAATCAGCATGGGAATCACCACAGCTTGTGCTCACATCAGGAGACTGACATGACCCGACAGCCAACGAGCGATCAATTAAACCTAACTAATACAATTGAGCTGCGAGAACAGTTCATGCAGAGCAAATTACATTATGCAATTCCTGAACGAGTGGTAAAACCAACTGTTTTTTCATGCAAAACATCCCAAAACAGCAAATAGAAGGCCTAGATCAAATAAGGAAATGTAGATAATCCACATAAAGATTTGTCCTCAACCCTTTGTCAATAAACTACAACCAGGCTCAAACATAGTATAGAGAATTAATTATGTTTATAAAGGAGGTTATACGAAACACATTATCAGTGAGAAGATAAAAACCATCGTAAGTGAGTCTCCTATACATTTCAGCACTTCCACTGATATCTCTATATCAATATTGACACTTTTACAGGTGTGGATTTGCAAGAGTTCATAACTGCTAACAACATGCTGTGTTCCAGACTTTAATCCTTCTCATGTGGAAAACAAATATTATAAGTGTCCTCCGCTTATGTAATCTAATCCTCTGTGTAACACTGCAGCGAGTCCAGCCTGTGTGGGATTGTAAACACAGAAAGAGCCCTAAACAGTTTGTAGAAGGATTCATTCATTACTAGCAGAGTTGTTTTTCGTAGTTTATTAACACTTAAATAGGAGTGGGCAGCGTGAACAAAATCTCACATCTTACATGAGTAATTTTGCATCACCATAATGTTATAAATTGGGATCCATTAACAGCATAATTCTGACCAAAGCAAATAAGATGATAATTTTAATTTTCAATAAAAAATGTACATATACAATGTACTGTTTACTAAGAGTTAAATGTCATTTTAAACTTTTTTTTGTTCTTGCAATTCTGAGTTTATATCTCGCAATTCTGACTTTTCTCTTGCAATTCCGAGTTTATATCTCACAATTCTGACTTTATTGCAATTCCGAGTTTATATCTCACAATTCTGACTTTATTGCAATTCCGATTTTATATCTCGCAATTCTGACTTTATTGCAATTCCGAGGTTATATCTCGCAATTCTGACTTTTTTCTTGCAATTCCGAGTTTATATCTCGCAATTCTGACTTTTTTTCTTGCAAATGCAAGTTTGTATCTCACAATTCTGACTTTTTAGTCACAATTCTCAATTTTCCTCACAATTGCGAGAAAATTTTGACTTTTCTTGCAATTCCGAGTTTATATCTCGCAATTCTGAATTTTTTCTTGCAATTCCGAGTTTATATCTCGCAATTCTAACTTTATTGCAATTCCAAGTTTATATCTCGCAATACTGACTTTTTTCTTGCAATTTTGAGTTTATATCTCGCAATTCTGACTTTATTGCAATTCCGAGTTTATATCTCGCAATTCTGACTTTTTTCCTCGCAAATGCAAGTTTGTATCTCACAATTCTGACGTTTTAGTCACAATCCTGAATTTTTCTCACAATTCCGAGTTTATATCTCGCAATTCTGACATTTTCCCTCACTACTCTTAGATTATGAGATATAAACTCACAATTGCAAGTTATTCCCCTCAGTTTTGAGAAGGATAAAAAGACTGATATGTTCTCAGTTCTCAGTTTATATCTCGCAGTTCTGACTTAATAACTTGCAATTGTGTGTTATAAATTCAGAATTGTGAGTTTATATCTCGGAATTAAATTTTCATGAATAAATGGTCAATATTAAAACATTGCACTATTAAATAACATCAGTGGTTTTAAACACTACCATGTGCATTTAGGCATCACAACATTATAATGTCCAGTATGTAAAATAAATATTCATTTTGAGATTTGTTTAAAATTTCATTTAACTGTTATTAAACGATATGTACATATTGTAAAGATTAAATTTAAGTATTATTAAGTAAGCATTATTAAGTAAGCATTACATAATGGAGAAGGTAATCATACTGTTAAAACAGAGGTAGTGTTATTGTAGTATGATTGATAATATTTTGGCTAATATTTAGAATTATTTTTATATTTTTTGTTTTCACTTTAATTTTAGTTTTTGGTAATTTTGTTCTTTTTTTATCCCATTTTTATTAGGTTTTGTTTTTTATGTCTATATAATTTGTATTCTTTTTTATATTTTTAATTTATTTAGTTGTAGTTATTTTAGTACTTCATTAAACTAACTAAAAGAAAAATTTCGCCTCAGCAACTAGTTTAAATAATTTTTTTTTTTAATTTCAGTTAACATTTATTTCATTTTAGGTAACGGGAATGTTTTTATGGTTTTACTTTTTGAAATTCTTGAACAAAGTAAACAAACATGCAATATTCATTCTGTAAATATTCTATATCAAGTCTTGCTCAGCAGTGTTTTAGCATTACTCCATGTTTTTTTGTTGCTCTCACGTGTAAATAACATAAGTCCTGCTTTCAGCTTCACAAATATCTTAGTCTATAATCTCCATAACAAACACAATCTTTCATTGTTGTCCTTTTATTCCAGTTTATCCAGGTGTGGTCAACATCAACAAAGCATTAAATATCCACCTCAATTACACATCTGGGAGAGGCAGAGCTTTACATAACATAAGGATGCCAAAAAGGGGAAGTCAGGAAGATGAGAATGCTGTATGATGATGCAGATAAAACGACAGCTCATCGAGTGGCTTATCATCTGTTAAATAACAAAAACGTTGTTTGGCAGAAGTCAGTAACTAACAGCCCTAAAGCTAAATGCAGTTGTTTGGCTTTTACAAAGCTGCCTGTGCTAAAATGTAACAAAGATATTATTTTATTTTTTAGTTTATATATTGTTTTATTTTTTTTTTTACAGATGCCTTGTTTTTGCAAAACTACAAAAGTAGATCTACTTGTTCTTGCAGTATCGCGTGCTTGAGATACTGTACTTTTACGCTTACATGCATGTAATTCAGAGGCGGTGAAGGGTGTGACTGTGGGAACACTGAGTTCCTGCAGACGTCCTGAAACAGTGGAGGAACACAGGACTATTCTCTCTGCAGTTTCTCTTCAGGCTTGTGACTCAGAAGTAATGAGAGTGAGAGAGCGCAGTGATCCTGGAAGAAAACTGACGGGAAAGACACACTAACACATGCAGACTAAATCCAGTCAGAAGCACATGACTTGAACTAGCCTTATTTCATGATAGAATTTGTGTGCTGAACAGCTCAACATCATCATCGTCTACCTTCTGATAGTGGAGACAGTTTGTTGTATTTGGGCTGTCACGATTATGAAATTTGGCTGACGATTAATTGTCAGAGAAACAATTGCGATTATGCCGATTAATTGTCTTTTGGCTTTGTTTTATGGCTTTGACATACATTTTTTATGCACTTTGTTTAATAAATTGTTAACAAGGATTGTGATTAGGGACAAAAAAACTAGTTTTACATCTAAAGATTGTATTTTAGGCAAGTCGTGATGATTTGAGAAGGCAAACTGATCTAACAGAACAGTCTTTCACTGGCTGCTGTTTGGTACTTTTAAAACAAAAACAAATATTTAACCAACAAAACATGCTCCAAACATTTTTCTAAATGAACTTAATAAAAAACGAAACAAATATTATCACTGTGCCATTACATACAAAACTGAACTATTTTAATAGCTGAAATAGTAGTATAAGCGGTTTTGGGAGAAGGGGGATAAAAATAAAAATAATGCAGATTTATCAATTTTATATATATATATATATATATATATAATATATAATTAGGGCTGTCAAACCATTAATCGTGAATAATTCCATACAAAATAAAAGTTTGAGTTTGCCTTATATTTCTCTGTGTACTGTGTGTAATTATTATGCATATATAAGTACACACAAATTAATGGATATATTTAAGAGACATATGTGATTTATGTAAAAAATATTTTATTTATATATAATATAATTATATATATTAAAAAATATAATAAATGTATACTTGCAAATATTTCTTAAATATATACATGAATGTGTTTGTATTCTAGATATACATAATAATTACACACACATATATTGGGCAAACACAAACTTTTATTTTGTATTCGATTAATCGCGATTAATCGTTTGACAGCCCTAATATATATATATATATATATATATATATATATATATATATATATATATATATATATATATATATATATATATATATATATATATATATATAATCATGTATATATATAATCATGTATATATCATCATCATCATAATAATAGTGCAATGCATAAAAGTATTTTTATGGATATGCAAAATAAGTCATCCAATTTTTTATCATTACCTTGCATGAAATTACAATTTTTTATTTTAATTATTCCAAATTATTATCAGAATTATTATTTTTTTAAATCATCAAAATCATCCAAAATATTATATAGATATATAATATTCCCACATCCCCAGTTTGTTGAGCTTTTCTCAAGGCCTGATCTAAAGATGAACATTCATATCCCTAACAAACTGTAAAAAAAAAAAAAATAATAATAATAATAATAATAATATAAAAATAAATTAATTAACAATAATAATTTTATATATATATATATATATATATATATATATATATATATTTTTTTTTTTTTTTTTTTTTTTAGTTTGTTAGGGATATGAATGTTCATCTTTAGATCAGGCCTTGAGAAAAGCTCAACAAACTGGGGATGTGCCTCACAGCAGTGATGTCATGTGAATTGGACTGAGCGAACACTAGCCCATGTCTTCATTGTTTTGCATAGTGTGAGACAGGGAGAAAGGAATGCACCTGCATCATCATTGCGAAAACATTTTAGCGAGGTGAAATATCACATAGTGGATTTGTGGCAGTTTGAGGCCAATTTTTTAAGTTTGAAATATGTATATTGACTAATACAACTAGGCCTGTCGCGATTATTAAATAACCATCTGATTGCGGTTATTTCATCTAACCGCGGTCAATTCAGACAACCGCGATTATTGTGCATGGAGGCATTGTATTTTGTTTATGTTTGTTCATGCTGCTTCACAGAGTGCGTACTGTCTGTGTTGCCATGATCACTCATTACAAGTGCTTTTTGGGCTTGTTGTTTAAGCTCGGATGAAAAAGCGATCTAACTAACTCGAGCTTTCAAACTAAGCAGACACGAGTCACTACATGTTGGTCTTATTTTTAGCATAAAGCATTTGGTTTTACTTCGGTTTTTTATGGTTTCTGCCGAGATCTGGCAACACAGGCTCCTGTTGCTCTGGTACTGCTTTCCCTGTGATTCACCCATGTATTCACCACACATACTACAGAAGAAAGACACATCTATGCACGTCAAAAACCTTAATTATTATTATTAGAATTTACTAACATAAAAATTACGTTATTTTTATGTAAAAAAATTATAATAGTATTTTTACAATATTATTATTATTATTTCATACTAAAATGAAAATAGCATTATTTTATATTTTAGTCTAATATCATTTTATTATTATTACATATTTTATTATATTTATTAATTAATATTGCATTTTTAACTTGTTTATTATTATTATTACTATTATTATTAACAACAATAATAATTATAATATATACACTGAAAAATCTGCCTTTTTATTTTATTATGTTATTATTAAAATTTACTAACAAAAATTATAGAATTATAATAGTAGTTATTATTATTATTATTATTATTATTATTATTTACAAATAATAAAATATAGCAAAGAAATTAAAGATGAATAATAATCAATATATCTTGTAGATTTTTTTTTTTTTTTTTATTCTATATTCTATTATTTATATATACCAGAACTATTACAATTAATAAACCTATTGAATTAAAGCAGTGATTCTGGCTCATTGATTGCAAAACTGATAGACTGTGAAAGTCTAATAATGTTAACAGCTGATAATAGTCTAATTCAGACAGTTATTTACATATTAAGTCTTTTCAGTCTCATTTCAGGGAAAATCAAGACACGTACCAGCAAAAAAACGTCCTGACACTAACAAGAGCTATCTGTCGGTCACAGTTTGGCACAGTTTGGCACGGCTCTGCTTCCTCTATTGAGTTAACATGCCAGTGCCTTCACACAGATGTGTGCAGCAGTCAGCTGTCCGCTATAGCATCGGCATGTGGCTCAGCACACACTCACACACACGAGCACATGATGCGTGACTGAATGTGTGCACAAGTGCAGACATAAGAGGCCATGTTTGTCTTTAACTACTTAACAAGGTACCACAAACAAACAGCCTTCATATCCAAGACTTTTCTGAACCATTACAGAAACATTATTAAGAGGATGACCTAAAGCAGACCTGAAGCATAATCAATAACACAGCTTGTATGGAGTCCAATCACATTATGCAAAAGGAAGGGAAGATTAATGGGTTATTTATTTATAGACAACTGACCCTGTTAAGACAGACCATCTAAAACACAAGATGAGACAGGCTCTTCATCACTGTTCATTCACACCACTTATGTCTGTCTACTCACTAGGGGGTTATTGCACTAATCACCAGAGTGCACACTAGGAAGAAATTAACATCAAACTCAAGATAAATTTCTTACAAAGACCAAAAAGGAAACCATTCATTAGTTGCAACCTCAGACTCATTCTATTGATTAAGGCATTAAATAGCAGGCAAACTCGATATCCCTGATGTTTCTGATTGCTTTGTATTATTGTCGTTAAAAATTGATATTTACAGACACATCAATTCTGAATATTTAGTACTAATAATACTCAGTTTCCGCAGAATCAATACAAGTGCAGTTCATGATCTGGTGTTTATTTTCATATCTGAATAATTTCCAACATTTGTGGATAGATTGTTACAGTATTTCACTAGATTTGCAATGAGAGGCATTTGTAAATCTTTTGTCAGAAATATCCGCCAAAATAAGAGAGTTTAACTTTGGTAAGTGAATAAATTGCATAAGTATTGTAATTTCATTTCTGTAAACTAAAGTAATATATTTATTATGTAATATTAATGGAGTTTATAGTGCAGTTGTATTACAGTAGTAATATATTTCTTAGAATTATCCTTATTATTATTGTTATTATTACTATTATTATTAATATTGTTAATATTACTATTATTATTATTATTATTATTAATTTTATTTATTCCTGGAGCCATATTAAAATTGCAACATCTCTGGAACTGAAACATACAGGGTTAAAAATAAAGATGGCAATAGGAAAGTTTGATATCTAAAAGTGCATTACGATATCTGTAATATTTCTTGAATTACAGGCATGTGAACTTTGGAGAAAAAAAAAACATTTTTTTTTGAAAGGTCAATATTGGCACATAATGCAACAGGGTCATTCCGGACATTTTTACCTGAGATTCATAGCCAAGTTACAGTGGTGTAAAAATTACTTTAGAAAGATGACAGCATCATAATGTTATTTTTACATAGAGATTGGTAAGTCTGTTAGTAAAATCTGTTGACTTTAACAATGTTTGTTGCATTATCTGCCAATGACGACCATTCAAAAATAGAGAAACAGCACTTTTCAAGTTGTTTTCTCCAAAGTTTGCATGCCTGTAACTCAAGAAGCATTAAAGATATTCTAAAACCCTTCTACATATTGGGTCTTAACAAACGTTCCTTTTAGCATCTTCATATTTAAGGCCCTATATGCACTGTAAAAAACAATTTGTTGAGTCAACTTAAAATAATTTGTAACCTGGCTGCCTTCAAATTTTAAGTTCAGTCAACTCAACAAAAGTTTATTCAACTTGAAATGTTAAATTATACTAAGTGACAACTGAGATATTTGAGTTGAATCAACTTAAAATTTGAAGCCAGCTGGGTTACTGTTAAGTTTAGCAAACACAAATATGTAAGTTGTTACGTAGTACAACCTAACATTTCAAGCTGAATAAACTTAGTTGACTGAACTTAAAATTTTAAGGCAGCAGGGTAACAAATTATTTTAAGGTGACTCAACAAATTGTGTTTATTTTTTACAGTGTGATTTGGTTCCAGAGATATTGGAATTTGAATATGGCTGCAGGGGTAAATCATTAATTTGTACACATTTTCAGTGGTCAAAAACCAAATGTGAGTCAATTTGCAAAAATATAAGACCTCTTCTTTTCTTCTTCAAAGAGGAATGTCTGAAGAACAAATACTGTTGAAAACTAGAAATGCATCTCGTTTTAGGGCTGCACGATTAATCGCACGATGTCTTGAGGCGCGCTTAGTCAATGAAGCCGGTACTTTGATTAGTAGTAAAGCTCCATCACGTGCGTTCAGCTGGAGCGGCAAGTAATACACAGAGCCGTAAAGCACTGACAAGCTACGCCAAATCGCGCGCAAAATCGAATTCGTGCCTCAAGACATCGTGCGATTAATCGTGCAGCCCTATCTCGTTTCCCTCTGTCAAACAATCTGCATTGGAAATACCATATCTATTTTCAATAAATATCCTTTTTCTATTGTTTGCATGTCTAGAACTCAAGAAGTATTAAAAATATCACAATGCAATTTTAGATTCTAGTTCTCTCAATGAGGCTCCATTTTCAGATTATTGAATATTACCTGTTTTCAGTGGTCAAAAACCAATTGTTGGTCACTCTGTATATAGCTGATACTTATTTTATTTAAAGAACAATGTCTGAAGAATAATTAATGTTGAAATTAGAATTGTATCCTGTTTTCTTCTCTCAAATCACTATGTACAGAACATACCTGTCTGAGTGCTAATAATGCACTGAAATGGTCAAGATGAGGCACATTACCTTTCTCTGTAGTCTATTCATAAGATTCTATATTTGAATCAGTTTCAGAGATATTTGGAAGAAAGGATCATTTCAAATTCCAATATCTCTGGAACCAAACCATATAGGGCCTTAAAAATGAAGACGCCAAAAGGAAAGTTTGTTAAGACCCAATATCAAAAAGTGAATTAAGATATCTGTAATATTTCAGGCATGCAAACTTTGAAGTAAAAACTTGAAAAAAGCTTTTTCCCCATTTTTGAATGGTCACGATTGGCACATAATGCAACAAAGATCACTAATGTCAACAGATTTTACTAATAGACCTACTAACCTCTGTGTAAAAGTAACATTATGATGCTGCCATCTTTCTGAAGCCATTTTTACACCCCTATAATTTGCCTCTAAATCTCAGATGAAATGCATCATTTTGACCCTCCTCTACAAAACAGTGGATTACTCAGGAAAATATTCATGCATGACATTTAATATGTTGGCTTTCCTCACAACACATGTTTATCTTGCTTCAGAAAAATAAGAACAATATTAAAAATTTGAGCCAGGGAAGTTTTTGGTTGAGATTTGTTTGATTTGACACAGAATTTTGGTTGATTTGTCCAATACATAAATACATACATACTATGCAAGTCAATGGCTACCAGTAACTGTTTGTGGCTACCACCATTCTTTAAAATATCATATTTTGTGTTTAACAAAAGAAAGAAATTCATTCAGATTTGAATTTACATGAGTTAATAAATAATAAAAAAAAAAAAAATCTGTGAACTTTTGCTTTAATATATCAGATGTTCTCCATTTATTTCTTGACCTAAAAAAACAGACCACTCAGTCTGCGAGACCAAACATTCATAAACATAACCCAAAAGACTTTCCAAACCGTTCAGAAGTGTTTCCATAGCAACATACCATTAATAGTTATTCATTCACCAGGTGGATTTCCAGCACTACCAAGAATAACCCATATCAACACTGGTAAATCTCTGCTCATTTCAGCCAAAATGATCTAAGCAAATGTTCCCATCTGAACAGTTAAATCTGTGCAGTCTGTCGGTTTGACTCTCTCTGTAAGATGAGACAGAGATCAGTGATGGTGGAGGGAAAGAGGTCACTCATGTGGAACTGAGCTGACAGGAGAGAACCAAAACATCCTGCCACTTCTTACACACATATAACACTGCAGCTCCATGACAAAGAATATGAACACGCCTGGATTGACCTCCCACCACAACTAGTGAAACTGACTCTGGAGTGATATTTCATCCAACTCAAAACATCTAAATTCACATTATGATGCTGTTGTTTTCCTTTCTCCCGAGCTCTATCCGTCTCTCACGCTACATGCTAAACAATGAAGAGACAGGCTACTGTTCTCGGAGCGCTTCTCACATGACATCACTGCTGCAAGGCAAAGTTTCTTCACCATTTTCCCAGCATCATATGGAGATGAGCCACTGGAGATGACCAGAACAATGCCATTCTTCTCTATTTCGCACAAGCGCATCATGTTGAGTTTTTGAGGATAAACTCGAGGCAGGATTTTTGACCATGCATGTGGAGCACCAAGACCACACCTTGATAAACTTACAGTACATATAGTTAAGGTCAAAAATTTACATCCCCATTTCAGAATCTGCAAAACGTTAATTATTTTACCAAAATAAGAGGGATCATACAAAATGCATGTTATTGCTTATTTAGTACTGACCTAAGTAAGATATTTCACATAAAAGATGTTTACATATAGTCCACAAGAGAAAATAATAGTTGAATTTATAAAAATGACCCCGTTCAAAAGTTTACATCCCCTTGATTCTTAATACTGTGTCGTTACCTGAATGATTTACAGCTGTGTTTTGTTTTGTTTTTTTGTTTAGTGGTAGTTGTTCATGAGTCCCTGGTTTGTCCTGAAAAGTTAAACTGCCTGCTATTCATCAGAAAAATCCTTCAGGTCCCACAAATCCTTTGGTTTTCCATGATTTTTGTGTATTTGAACCCTTTCCACCAATGACTGCATGATTTTGAGATCCATCTTTTCACACTGAGGACAACTGAGGGACTCATATGCAACTATTACAGAAGGTTAAAATGTTCACTGATGCTCCAGAAGGAAAAATAATGCATTAAGAGCTGGG
The DNA here is from genome assembly GCF_022985175.1 of Labeo rohita. Lineage (NCBI taxonomy): Eukaryota > Metazoa > Chordata > Actinopteri > Cypriniformes > Cyprinidae > Labeo > Labeo rohita. Next base: position 12,261,009 of record NC_066887.1, on the reverse strand, counting down.
GGTGAAAACTTTTGAACAGAATGGAGATGTGTACATTTTACTTACATGTTTCCCAGAATACAAAATAAGTCAAATTTACCCTGATCTTCAAATTCAAAACGTTTTCACTCCCCCTCACTTCCTTAATGCACTGTTTCCTCCTGGAGCATCAGTCAACATTTTAACCTTCTGTATAGTTGCATATGAGTCCATCAGTTGTCCTCAGTGTGGAAAGATGGATCACAAAATCTATTTTAACAATGTCCTTACTAGCTTCCTGGGCCTTGAACGTCTCAGTTGCATTGTTGTCTATGCAGAGTCAGAAAGCTCTCAGATTTCATCAAAAATATCTTAATGTGTGTTCCAAAGATGAATGAAGGTCTTCCAGGTTTGGAACGACATGAGATTGAGTAATTAATGACAAATTTTTAATTTTTGGGTGGAGTATTTCTGCTTTTCTGATTTTTTTCCCCAATGCTATCATCTTTTTTTTACCAGCTTGTTAGGCATTGTATAACAACACAAACTGCATTCAAGGGGCATGTAGAGACTGTTTCCCAGGAACATTTAGATCCTAAAGTACAAACGTCCACTGAGCACCAGACTGGCACAGAGACGACCTGCTGAAAGCAAAAGAACAGAGCACAAAAAACACTATGAGAAAGTGAATGAAAGAGAAAAAGTGAACGGTTACATAATGATCTGGGCTACATCCAGAGCCCTACAGCAAGGTGGACATCTGCTTCCCTCAGACGAACACTGACTCACTGTCCTGCACAGAGGCTGACAGGGGGACGACTTGTGCTACTGTTCTAATGTAGGAAAATCATTTTTTAATGCCTCACCTCTCTCTGACCTCACTCAAGCATATATGGATAATCCATTTTGGGATGCTACGAGACAGTGCATTGTCACTTTTTACACAACATGACAGGACACAAAGCATCACCGTGCTATAACCTATACTTTTTTCATAAACTTCAATTTCTAATGACTTTCTTGCACATGGAGCTTAAAATACAGCTCATAATCGCTAAAACAGTGCTTTAATTATTTTTAAAAACTCAGTATTTTTAAAAATATTCACAATATGTGCTACTGTTCAAAAGTTTGTAGACAGTAAGATTTTTTTTTTTTTTTTATCATGGATCCCACAAACATATAAGAAACATTTCTTGAGCAGCAAATCAGCATATTAAAATGATTTATAAAGAATCATGCGACGCTGCAGACTGGAGTAGTAATGCTGAAAATAAATTACATTTTAAAATATATTAAAATAGAAAACAGCTATTTCAAATTGCAATAATACTTCACAATATTACTGTTTTGGCTGTACGTTTTATTCTAAAAAAAGGCCCAGACTTTTCAATATAGTTATGTAGCTGCTGTCGCTTTCAGCAAGACAGAGAGTAAGAATTGAAGCATTGAAGAAAGAGCAAGTAAAGACGTCAGATCCAGAACCCCGGTGCGCTCAAAGCAGCAGACTCAATCTAACAGACTATCTGTGTGAGGGGGCCGGAGACGATGTTTCATCAGAAACCTAAAACCATTAGTCTCACTCCACTGTTCACAGCCCTTGAAGTCCTCTGGGAAAGGATGTGGTAACTTTATGAGGTTGACTCATGGCCAAACCAGCATAAATCTCATCAACTTCTCTCAGACAAAGCCATTCAGCAGTTTAGTTAACAACTCAGTGACAGAAGCCAGAGAAACAGGTTAGGGATGCACAAACCTAACAGTGGACCATTCCAGATGAGTATTTTAGGGAAATTCAAGAGCGTTTGTTTAATTTTAGTCATTTGCAGGTTACATAATCTCAGAGGGACTACAAAACAAGAGCCATAAATAACTCTACATGCATGCTATGACTGATTAACCAAACAATGATAAATCAGTTCATTGGTTCATCAGATATGCAGGACATGCAACATTTCTTTCACACTGGATGGAATCACAATAAGGGACGTCACGGCGGATTTCAGGAAATGTGAAGGAAAAAACTGATTTCATCAGAGTCTAGACTGACCTTCACATATCTTACATCACACACTCAAGTGATCTTCCTCAGCTGACTACAAACACACAAAGAAAAGCTTCATTCAAATAAGTAGGGCTGTCACAGCAACTTTGTCTTTCAAGTAACTGCAACTAATGATTTAATTGTTTTGTTCATATCAGTTACAGAGCATGCTTAAATATATGCAAGTATGTCACACTGAAATTGGAAACGCAAACAAAATGATAATTTTCAACAATATTATAATAGTAAATATATTTTATATTATATCACGTAAAAAGCTAATTATATTAAATGTTATATTTTTAATTGAAAATAAACTACTTGATTTAAATAATTAAACAATTATAATAAACAATGTTTGAATTGTCATCATCATCACCATACAGTAATATGATAAAAATAAATACCAGTATCTTTTTCACTTTCACATGATTTTTTATTGTGGTTTATTAATTAAATTAAACCACCATAAACGCCACGCTGAAACCAAATTTCTTTTAGAAAAAGCTAATAAATTTCACAAATACAGTACCAGTCAAAAGTTTTTGAACAGTAAGATTTTTGCTCCCTAAGCCTGCATTTATTTGATCTAAATACAGCAAAAACAGCACAATTTTGAAATATTTTTACGATTTAAAATAACTGTTTTCTATTTGAATATATTTTAAAATGTAATTTATTCCTGTGATTTCAAAGTTAAATTTTCAGCATTATTATTCCAGTCTTCAGTGTCACATGATCCTTCAGAAATCATCAGAAATCAATATGCTGATTTGCTGTTCAAAAAACATTTAACTATTATTATTATTATTATTATTATTATTATTATCAATATTTAAAGCAGTTGAGTACAATTTTTTCAGGATTCTTTGATGAATGGAAAGATCCAAAGATCAGCATTTATCTGAAATAAATTTTTTTTTTTTTTTTTTGGTGAAGGGAAGAAATTATATAAATTAATACTTTTAATTAGCAGGGATGCATTAAATTGATCAAAAGTGATTTATAATGTTACAAAAGATTTTAGATAAATACGGTTCTTCTGAACTATCTATTCATCAAAAGAAACCTGAAAAAAATTCTACTCAGCTGTTTTCAATATAATAGTAATAATGATAATAAATGTTTTTGAGGAGCAAATCAGAATATTAGAATGATTTCTGAAGGATCACGTGACTGGAGTAATGATGCTAAAAATTCAGCTTGAAAATCACAGGAATAAAATGCATTTTAAAATATTTAAATAGAAAACAGCTATTTTAAATAGTAAAAATATTTCAGATTTCTACTGTTTTTGCTATACTTTGGATCAAATAAAGCCAGGCAGAAGAGCAGAAGAAACTTCTTAAAAAAAAAAAAAAAAACATTAAAAATCTTACTGTTCAAAAACTTTTGACTGGTAGTGTACTTGGAAGTAGAAAAATATTAATTAGTATTTTCTTGTAAAACTCAAATAATCTTTAATTTATTTACACCTTCGAAAAATCATGGTGAACTACACTGAAATAAACACATAAAAAAATATTGTGTACTTACCAAACTAAAATTATTCCCTCAAATAATCATGATTATATCGAATAATAACAGATCAGACGATAATATAATAATCATGACAGATTTGGGTCTTTGTTTCTTGTTCCTAACCTGCAAACCAGCTGAAGTTCACGGAATCTTCCAGAAGGCACAAGACAACATAAGAGAACAACATGTTATTTGAGGTTTATTACGTGGCTAAAAAGTGACGGTTGTGTGTAAATTGGCTCCAAATGCGAATGGGAAAATTAACGTTGTGCGTCAAGGCTGTGTGTGACCAAGCCAAAGTACTCGCACATTCTACCTCATCCTTACACACAAACACACTCACACCGTCAGCTGAGGAAGGAAAGTTATGCAGCGAGGTGAAAGAAACAGGCTTTGTGCAGTGATAAAGAAAACCTCCAGGGACTGAACCACGAGAGCATCAAGCTCACAACTAAAAAACAAGTTCGCCAACCTCACACAACAAAAAAAAAGAGAAAGCAAAAGCGAGATGAAGGGTTTTCTGAAATGGATTGCTAAAAAAACATCAGTCACTGAAGGGGAAGTTGTAGTGGGAATTTACAAGAGTCTCAACAGGTGTTACAGACCTTCACCATTCCTACTCCTCACACAAAGCCGGTCTAACAGCAGCCTCTCTCGAGAGACCAGAACAAATGACCCTGTAGCTTGAAGAAACTCTCATTACGAGGTCTGTTAATCCCACTTTAGACACTGAACTGGATCTTGTGCCTAATCCTCTTTGCATGTGCGCCTTGGAGGAAACACGGTGATCCTCAGGATTTTTCAATAAACTGCTAAGATGCCTATAGGTCAAGATCTACTGTGTTTTTCATTCTTCAGAGCTTGTAGATCATAAAATCTTTAACGATCAGTTGGCGGATGAATAAGGATGTACTTGGAAACCCACAAACTTCTCAGTTTGATTTTGATGGAGTGGGTTTGTTTTTAGCTGAAGGTCCCTGGTGAGAAGCCAAGAGATCTAAATGTGACTACTATTCTCCTATTTACAACGTATTTGAGTTCTGCCAATAGTTAATAGGGAAAACTGGGTCAGCTTGCCTCATTCTGTCCGATGAAGTGCCAAAGGCCAGAGTGTGGCCGGATGAAGCCCAACGGAGAGCACTTCCCCAATCAACAGCATTTTGGAGAAGGATCGATATGATTCTGCATTGACAACTAATGCTTAAAACTGTTATTTTGAGATATAGATTATGGCTGTGTCTGAAAAAGCTGGAAAAATTATTAATAAATCTATAGCAAGATCTGATTGGTTTCTGGTTGTTATTTGAAGGCAGCACAAATGTGAGCCTCACTGCCTATGATATCTGGGTCAAAGACAGAAGCCAAGTTTTGAAAGTGTTAAACAGAAAAAAGCTGGTTTCATTAATTGAAATAAAGCTGAAATAAAATACAAATGTGACCCTGTCCCACCTTCCAGTCCAGTATTATTTAAGTACCAATGAGATAATATGTGACCTTTAGCCACAAAACCAGTCTTAAGTCGCTGGGGTATATTTGTAGCAATAGCCAAAAATACATTGTATGGGTCAAAATTATCGATTTTTCTTTTATGGCAAAAATCATTAGGAAATTAAGTAAAGATCAAGTTCCATGAAGATATTTTGTGAAATTCCTAATGTAAATGTATGAAAACTTAATTTTTGATTAGTCATATACATTGTTAAGAACATTATTTGATGAACTTAAAAGGCAATTTTCTCAATATTTCGCTTTTTTTGCACCCTCAGATTCCTGATTTTTAAATAGTTGTATCTCGGCCAAATATTGTCCAATCCTAACAAACCATACATCAATGGAAAGCTTATTTATTCAGCTTGTCAGGTCACAAATATTGGTTAAAAACTTAAACTACAAAACTTATATCTAAACTGATATCTAAATAAAGGTTTATGCTAAAAATTCAGCTTTGAAATCACAGGAATAAATATATTCAAATAGAAAAAAATATATTCAAATAGAAGACAGTTCTTTTAAATAGAAACAATTTAAAATTTTACTGTTTTTGCTGTACTTTGGATCAAATAAATGCAGGCTTGGAGAGCAGAAGAGACTTTAAAAAACATTAAAAAACTTTTGACTGGTAGTGTAAACTAAAAGTAAATCAAACACTAAAGCTAATTCAAAATATTAACAAATATATGATAACTGAAATATGATTTTAAATATTTTCTGCCCTATTTATTCATTTATTCAAAATACATTAAAAATAACTTTTATAAAGTTTTTACATTCTAAATTCAATTTAATTTTGATATCTTTTAGACAAAAAGTAAAAAATATCAGGGTGACACAATATCATATCACCCTAATATCATAATGTAGACAAAAACATAATAAAAAAATGAACCTGAAACCTTTACTGAATAGTTTGGAATCTTTTATTAGCATTTATTATAAAATTAAAAAGTTATATTTTAACAAAACAAAAAACAGAGAGGCCTCCTGCAGACCTCCAAGACCGTATGTCAAGGTCTTGAAGCATTAGCAATCTTTTAAATTATTAAAGAATTACCGTTTTATGACAGAGTTATAAAAAATGTATAATTGTTTTGGATATTATGGTATGATATAATGATGTAATATTATGATATGCATGAATTAATAATCAATGACAATGTAAAAAAAAAAAAAGTGAAAAGTATAAATTAAAAAATTGATTGCATAATGATTAAGACGTGTGTAAGACCACATGACATTTTAAAGTTTTTTAACTTTTTTTTTGGAAAACAAAAAATTCAAAACCACATGAAATGGACATAAATACAATATACATAACTAAGAACATAACATGCATTTTAAACTTGATTTTTCCTTTTTTATCCACCTTTTTCCTTCCCATAAGATCAGGCATGGCCATTTGTACATTTTATGGGTCTGGCTTTCGGGCTCATCCATGTCCAGCTATTTTTAGCTGTGCAAAACAACTCGTTTTGCTGCTTGCTATTGCAAATCGGTGTGTTTTACCATATTATTTTAATGTATTGTTTTAATTATGAACACACTGGTTTGTAGTGCAAACAGTAAAGTTTGACTGCACGTTGTTATTCTTCTCGGAATCGGAAACCGGAAATCTTACACTTAGGCGGACAGTCACACTTGCAATTCATTCTTCTACTAAAAAAAAAAAAAGAGAGAAGTATTGCTGTAAAAAAAACACTTCGTCATCTCATATGTTCATTTGAATCTGTTGTAGGTTTTTAGGCAGGACATTATGATGCCTTGGGAGGCCAGTCTGAAACCTGATTCCTTACGAGGTACTTTCAAACTAAAACATTACCGTTAAGTCACTGACTCACTGGGCAGTTAGGCAGCAGCCTTTGGTTTGGGAACCATCCAGAGGGGGCTGTGGACGTGGCCTGTCTGTGGCGAACTGCAGCAGTTTGCTAATGCTTCATTCAGTCTAGAAGCAGCGCTCAAATGAGGGCGAGGTCTTAAACATGCATACTGCAACATCACATGACCGCTGAGCGAGAGGTGCAGTCATGCAGAACAGAGCACACACACACACCCTGTCTCATTACTGCCCTCAGACAGTGTAGGCTTTATGAAGAGGAGGACGCCTTAGCCCAAAGCTCTGATCTCACCGAGCGTACACATGAAACATTTTATACAAACAATGATTCCGTCACCCTTTATTCACTCTCATGTTGTTCCAAAGCTGTATTGGAACAAACCTGACTTTCTTTTTTAGTGGAGCATAAAAAGGAAATATTTTGAAGACTGTGCTGGTTGCTGGTTTTCCATGCAATTGCAGTGAAGGGTGAATTAACTTTTAAAGAGATAATCACTCAAGTAATTACTCACCCTCATGTAGTTACAAACCGGTAAGACCTTTGTTCATCTTCAGAACACAAATGAAGATATTTTTGATGAAATGCGAGAGCTTTCTGACCCTGCATAGACAGCAACGCAACTGACAAGGCCCAGAAAGGTAGTAAGGACATTGTTAAAATAGTCCATGTGACATCAGTGGTTCAACCGTAATTTTATAAAGCTACGAGAATACTTTTTGTGTGCAAAGAAAACACAAATAACAACTTCATTCAACAATTTCTCCTGTAACAATATCCTAACTACCTTACTGGGTTTTGAACATGTCAGTTGCGTTGCTGTCTATGCAGGGTCAGAAAGCTCTCAGATTCATTCAAAATATCGTAATTTGTGCTCCAAAGATGAACAAAGGTCACACAGGTTTAGAACGACATGAGGGTGAGTAACTGATGACTATATTTGAACTTTTGGGTGAACTATCCCTTCAAAGCTCCAAAATAGAAGTGTAAAAACTATAAAAGTCTTCTGAAGCAATAAAAATTTGTTATCATCCACTAATACTGTAAGGAACCAATTTATTAATGAATCATGCAATTGTATTTTAGCATTCTTTATATGCTATTATCTTTTTGTTATTGTTATTTTAAAATAGTAATATAGTATTATAATGATTTTAAGTAAATATATATATTTATTTCAGATTTATCAGTTTCAGTTACTGCAGTTGCGAGAGCAACTTTTTACATTTTTTTGTCAAATAATGAAAGTGATTTCTAAGTTTTAGATTTAGTTAACAATAATGGTTCAAAGTTTTGATTCAAATGAATCGTTCATTAAAAACCAATCACTGATACTCTTTTCCATTAAAGGAACACTCAATTTTTTTTGAAAACAGGCTAATTTTTCGACTCCCATAGAGTTAAACAGTTGAGTTTTACCGTTTTCGAATCCATTCAGCCAATCTCCGGGTCTGGCGGTAGCACTTTTAGCATAACTTAGCATAGATCATTGAATCCGATTAGACCGTTAGCATCTCGCTTAAAAATTACCAAAGAGTTTCGATATTTTTTTTTTTTATTTAAAACTTGACTTAGCGCCGGTCACTTTCAGGCGCTGCGTAATATTATTGCGCTTGCTGCTCACATGGTACAGCAGCAAAGTTCCTTGATTATTTCACCGGAATGAGAGTATAGTTCCTAGCCATATCGGCCTAGAAAATCGCAACTTTTCATTTTATGTCAGTCTTAGTACACAATGTAACTGCAGAAGAGTCAAGTTTTAAATATGAAAAATATCATCATTATATATGGTCATTTTTGAACGAGATGCTAACGGTCTAATCAGATTCAATGATCTATGCTAAGCTATGCTAAAAGTGCTACCGCCAGACCCGGAGATCGGCTGAATGGATTCGAAAACTGTTAAACTCTAGGGGAGTTGGAAAATGAGCCTATTTACAAAAAAAGTGGAGTGTTCCTTTAAGAGCTAGGCGGATATCAATATTATCAATATTCTGGTCTGATTCTCACACAATGTCATCATTTGATTTCAGAAGGCATGGAATATGGACCATTTTATGATATTTTGACTCCTTTTTGAAGCTTGAAAACTTAAATCTCCTCTCATGGCAATTGACTCTTCACAGGGAATTTGACTGACAGGTGATTTGACCAATCATAACACAATATCTGACATTTTTGTCCGACAAACAAACCAGACAGGTGAGCAGATTAACACTGGTGGACTTGACCTTGAAAAATGGTGTTTTGAGTCTTCCCGGTTTTGAAACAACATACCTTCTGATGTTCATTCATGTTTATTTCATGCTATAACTACTAAAGAGAAAGAGATGATCCGTGAACATGCCATTTAAACTGAGGCGCTTAAGTGATCTGTCACGACACATCAAAGTGCAGGGTTGCCAGATTTTCACAACAAAACCCACCCAATGCTATTCAAAACTAGCCCAAAAGTAGCCCAATTTTTCGAAGGGGGTCGCCCGGTAAAAATCGTGTTGCGGGAGGTAAAATACATGTTTTGTGGTGGGGTTCTCCTGGTAAAATTAGCATTCCAGGGGCTAAATATAACGTTATTAGGGTTGCTTCAACCCGCAGACATGAAAAACAACCCACGTCAACTGTTAAAGTAGCCTTATTCCGCGGGAAAACCACAGACTTGGCAACACTTTCCACATAAGAAAGAAAGTCACACAACTTTAAACAACATGAGGGTCTATATATGAGGGTCAATATGACTGAATTGTCATTATAGCCGATTTGATTTGCTTACATTACATAAAACAGCAAGGATCAGACATTATTCAACCTGAAGATCATTCAATAATCGAAAGGTGTCACACAGATCATGAATGTTTACAAAATGGCTTATCTTTGACATGTATCGACTCGACAGGAGAAGAGATAGTGTTTGTGTGCAGAATAGGCAGGGCCCTGCTGTTCTCCTCTTTGAATTTCCTCCCATTCACAATCACGAGTCTAGCATCTAGTGCTCAGTTGATAATCTCGTTCAGAGGAGGCTCCGAATGCATGCATGCACTGCCGCATGTGTTCTTTTTGTTTGTGAGTCTGCGTGTGTGGGCGCGTGCTTGCATGTGCGCATCCCTCCTGTGGACCCATCTGTTACCGCTGAGGGCATTTTAAAACCCATCACATTTAGCCAAAAGATCTTCAGTATTTTTAGCATAACACAAAGTCTTATATGTACAGAACTCTCTTGTTTACTAAATCAAACGGCAGCAAATATGTTTTGTTCGGTTTGGTTGGGCAGCAGGAGATTTCTTGGTGCTGAAAAGCTTGGGAAAACTATTTCCGACTGGATTACAGCAAAGCTCTGGCTACTTCCCAAAGTGGCAGGGAGCTTTAGAGACCAAAACACTCAATCTTTGAGGCAGGCTGAGATCCACATGGTTGTCACACCAACAAAGAACAAACAGCTAATGAATACCATCAAGACAATGAGGTTGCCATCGATGCAAACACTCCTGAAATCCACTCGCACCTAAATCTCACTGTTGAGGATCCACACATGGACACGGAGAGCAGCAAAAGAAGTAAAACACTGCATCTAGAAATCTTCAGAAATCAAACAGACTGAAAAGAAATCTAGCTATTTCTTCAGGATGGTTTGCCAAGCTGATGCCTGTTGCCAAAAATAGCAACAGAGTGACTCATTTCTCTCAAAAGTCAAAAACCAGTCTGGCACCTCAACAAAAGCGAACAAGATGACTCACCTCTATTGATGAACTGGGCGGGGTATGTTTATCTGTAATGGGGAGGAGAAAAAGAAAGAGAAACAAATTAGATAATCATTATTATCAGGTTTTAAATTCACATACCAAAATGTATTTACAATATTTCATATATGATAGAGTTTTCTCTTTATCTATGAGCTTGACGATAGGATATAACTATTTTTTAAAATTCTGGGTAGTCACTAAACGTGCCAGGTATTGTTAGGATTTCCAAGGTGTTCTGGGTGGTTGCTAACACATGCTAAGGGTTTCTTGGTGATTGCTAGTGTGCTGCTAGTGCGATCGTCGGATTGAGGTTGCTATAGAGTGCAACAGTACTTTTTCTTCAGTAATTTTCTTCATTTATTCATCCCACAGGGATTCAAAAAAAGGGTTTGGTAACAAACCTAATCAATTTAATGTGGAAAAGAACTACAAAATGTACAGTGAAATATAACTGCAGCGATCACCAGGGTTCAAGAGTTTTAGCACATATGAAAATGACATTATTTAGCAAGCCTGCAACCACCAAATCAATGCATTTAAAATGCCTTTTTGGCAAACCCAGGTAATTTACCATAGAATTTTTTTTTTTTTTAACATTCATAAGTGTTATAGCTCCAGCTATGGTCCAATCCCCTAAAACTTTGCATGCTTGTTTAGAATGTTGCATGTGCTCAGCAGGTTTTGTGAAGTTTTGAGTTTTCCTTTAGGCTTTATAGGATTTTGGGTAAATTTGGACAGGCCTCTTTTCTAAACGACCCCATTATAGCGTATCGTATGATATGAATATCGTCCGTAAGTGCCAAAACCATGTGGCGTACAATTGTTTATGCCCTTGAAAAATGCAATATTGCCCTCACTGGCCGATTTCTTTCACATTTCTCTCATTCCTTTGGGGCCATGAGTCGAACAGGCCCACCGAGTTTCGTTTCGATCAGCCTCTGTTAACCTTGTCTAACAGGTGCTCAAATTTCAGCACCCAATGGCAGTCATGTTTTTTGAGATGCACAAATGTCCTTGTAGACACTTGCTGCACTTCGGACCAAGACCGTGCACACCAATTTTCATGTTGATAGGACAACTGGTTGCGCAGTTACTGTATAACCATTTTTATATTTTTCTTATAGCGCCACTAACAGCCAAGCTCTGCGATTTTTTTCACCTGTGACCTCAGATTGAGCTCTTACATAAGAGTTCTGAGTTTGGTGAAGATTGGTGAAGTTTGGTTAATTGCTCACCATAATGTCATTCCAATCCTGTAAGACCTTTGTTAATTTTCACAACACAAATTAAGATATTTTTGAAATCCAAGAGCTTTCAGACCCTGCATAGACAGCAAAACAACTGACACGTTCAAGGCCCAGAAAGGTAGTAAGGACATTGTTAAAATAGAAAACAAAAATATCTATTTTATTTAACAGTTTCACCTCTTCTTTTAGCTTCATAACAGGTTGAACCACTGATGTTACATGGACTATTTTAAAAATGTTCTTACTATCTTTTTGCACCTTGAATGTGGTAGTTATGTTGCTGTCTATACAAGGTCAGAAAGCTCTCGGATTTCATCAAAAATGTCTTAATTTGTGTTCCGAAGATGAACGAAGGTCTTACACGTTTGGAACAACATTAAGGTGAGTAATTAATAACAGAATTATCTTTATTGGGTGAACTATCCTTTTAGCAACCTCATAGATTTTTGTTGTTTTTTGTTTTTAACTGAAAATCAGAAAACTAAATAGCACACCTTAACATCCCACAAGATTTGAGGTAACATTCATTTCCAAATGACGCAGGACGAAATATGCGCTAAAGCTTAATGCATATGATTATGCAACAATAACATGCTGACCTTAGCAAGCACCATTAATTAACAGCATCTTTTTAGAAAAGTGTGCACTGTGCAGTATGGGTTGCAGCCATGAATAAATTTCATAGAAGGGAAATTGACCATGACAAACCCCCTCCCCCGTTTCTATATTACACAGAGGGACCCAGGGGTTTACCTCAGACAACCTTCACATGAAATATTTAACTCAGATCTATAAGAGACAGACAGAGAAGCAATTTGGGCCGGCTGAGCCTGAGATACACAACATCTACACAGGGGTTAGAATCATAATGTCTGTCTCTTAGCCCTCCATCAGTGGCACTGGAGGTATAATGTTACAGTGTTAAAAGAAAGAGCCTCCTCTGGGATTGGCTGAGACCCAGAGTTCATTTCTGCCACTAATGAATGAACCCAGTGTCATTGCAACGGCCAACTGAAAAGCAAATATAACTGAAGTCTGAAACTGAATCTTTATATAATCTAACATGCACCATCCAGATACGAAAGAGGTGTTTTTGAAGAGGTGCTTTTGTCTTTTAGTGCAAGACAGATCCCAAATACACTGTTGTATGAAAACAGACAAGCAGTGTAATGTTATCTTTCTATAAAGATGAAAGGAGATCACTGGAAATAATTCATCCTTTACATTGTGACCTTGTTACCATAGAAACCCATTTACAAGGGTGTTTGACTTGATAGGAAAGTAGCAAACCAAAATTGAGACAAAAAGGAAAAGGAAACCCATGCTACTAAAAATGACTGTATTATTCATTTTAATAAATAGCTATATTTTTGAGCTGAGTCAGATAATTAATTTAAAATCAAGCCACCAATGTTGATGTTTGTATATTAATATTTAACAATGGGAAATAACATCTGTGACAAATATGCAATATATTCTGATGTTTTTGATGCAATCACAACACCTTGTGAGACAGAAAGTGAAAGCGTTATCTATCTCAGAGTAACCTATATCTTAATCTTCTCAGGAGCTTCAAAGCTTACGCTTTCATATTTCATTTTTCTAGTTAGGATACATGGCGTTTCCAGGGTTGCTGCAACTATGAATCACTCTATAGAAGAAAAGGAGACATAAACATCATTGCCTGGAGCTTGGAGGCAGATGCTGGTCCTTTTTTACACATCACATCTCTAATAGAGTCTCAAACTATTTCATTCAGGTTGAGGGACAGATCTATTCACCGAGGATAGACCACGACTGAACCTGGCAGGTTTGCAACCCACAGTCTGATATCATTGGTCAGTCAGTGTAATTTGAACGTTTCCACATTTGCCAGGCCAGCAAACTTAAGCAGAATTCAGCAGACCGTCATGTTACATAAGCATTGATTTTCCTGCCTGATAGGGACCATCTGATCTAACTACTTGCTTGACATTTGGCATTACAATTCTGTACTTAATAAGGAAGAAGGAAACATATCTTTTTATTTTACATCCTTAAAAACAGTTTGTATAAACAGAGTTATGGACTATCAACTGCCTAACTACACTACGGCTTTGTGAATCAGCAGCTAACTGGAGGTCATGTGATCATGTGTCCCACTCTCTCATAGCTATAAGGTGTGAGTAGATAGGTATCATCATTTTGAAGTAAATGTGTGCAAAAGTATGAAAATCTGTGTGTAACTTTAAAGAATGTCACTACCAAACACTATTTTTTCTATCATTAAACACACTTTTTTGGGAGTTATTCCACAACATTTAGTTTTTATATGTGTACAACTGTTCAGAACTGTGCTAGCTAACCATGTGCTGATTAGCATCGTTGAGCTAGCTTCAAAAGTATCTAAAATTGTCACTAACGAAACAGTCACTACTGAAACATTTGATGAAGTTTCGGTAGTGACATCTTTGTTTTTTTGGGTGTTATCACATAAATTTGTCACTGCCGTAACAGTCACCACCAAAACATGTCATTATTGTTTCGGTAGTGACAAAAGTGAACACATAATCCTTTATTTTGTGAGAAATAAACAAAATTTTCATAAAGCTATGCAATTTTTTTGGTATGTTTTAGTAGTGTTTTAGTTTGTGAGTTCTGTAATGTGTTATGGTTGCTCCCAAAGCATTACTGTCAACACCGAAAATGTGCAGGCACTACCAAAACATGGTATGGCTTGTCAAAAATTAAGCATATTGAATTATCAACTAAGATGTTATGATAGTGTTTGGTTTTGTGTATATTCAAACTAATGAATCCTTAAGTTTAAAATCAGTATGATCAACTTTTTGCCTTTTACAACAAAAAAAAAGGGTTCAAAATACAGCAAATCTCATAAATCACACTTGAAATATTGTTAAAATTGTAATTGCTATTGATTTACCTCTGAAAACTTCTTAATAAAATATAAATATATATATATATATAAATATAAATATATATATATATATATATATATATATATATATATACACACTTTCTGAAAATACAATATGAGAATTAACTGCACAATTACTAGAAACGTATGCCCTGAATATTATACAATTTGCATACAAAATTCATGTAAAACATCATTTTTTCCCAAGACATTTCCAACTCTGCCTTTGAACCAATTCTGTAGAATGGCCCATATAAAACCACAAAAAAGCTCTAATAACTGACGATCATGTCTAAATCCTTGTTAGGGAGATGGAGGGACTGAGACATTCATCCCAATAATTATACATAAAACCAGCAGACTCCCAAAGGAGAAACAGAAATGGAAGCCAAATCCAAAACCCTCAGGCTAAGAAACCCAAATGAGATAATGGTTGCAAATTTAATTATACTAGTTCTGTCTGGAACATCCCTCTCTCTAAATTAATTTTTTGAAATTATGACGATTTTGGGTAAGAAAATAGAAACCATCAGTTATTATC
This sequence comes from Labeo rohita, assembly GCF_022985175.1. NCBI lineage: Eukaryota > Metazoa > Chordata > Actinopteri > Cypriniformes > Cyprinidae > Labeo > Labeo rohita. The sequence goes on along the minus strand of NC_066887.1, from coordinate 12,245,715 downwards.
TATATTTAAAGCCCCATGGTATTTGTTCTCAAAAATATTGATGTAAAATACATAATTGCAACTGGTAATCTGACAGTATATTTTAATTTTAAAAGATTAATATAAGGCCTATTAATTTAGAACATTCAGTGCACTAACTATGATTGGAATTAGAGTACAAGAACAGATATTCAGCACAGTAAATGTTCTACATTTATCATTCTTTGTATTTTAGTAACAGTGCATTCTGAAACAACACATAAACATGTTTAAATGTTGAATCAAGATGTTAAGTATGCATGATATCACAGAAGTACTAGGCCAAAGAGCAGGTTCCTATTGTTGCCCTCATGACTGAAGGTGCTTATGGATGAATCCATCACATGGCCCCATTGTTTACAATGGCACGATGGTCGCCACGATATAAACCGGTATTATGGAGAATAAATGATTTGTATTGCAGTTAATACTGGTTACTAAACAACATGAGGTTTGATAATAAAATCAAAGCATATGATATATACAAATATAATATTTAAATTCTCAAATAGAACATCTAGAATGGAAATGTACATTCTTAAATCTGTCTAAAAATCGAAATGGCCTCTATTAATTATAAAATCGCTTCTATTTACGTGTCAGTGGTAAATAACGCGTCTCAAAGCCACTGCTGTTCAGCTGGCTTCACGCTGCGCCATTTACTGCGCATTTACTTGGACTTCTCATGTAAACATTCAGGTTACCTGGACTGCTCTGCTGATATAATTTCACAGTCCCGTCCTTCCGGATCCTCACATCTCCAGGACCCGCAATCCGTTCAGGTGGACTCCCACCTGTCTCTTTCCGTCTCTGTTTTTGAGTTAGCCACCTGCAACACTGATAACACACGGCCCAGGCTTGCTCCTCATTGATGGGCTGACTGTACAGTGTTAAAATCTCTTCCAAACACAATTCATCTTCCCCGTCCGTACAATCCATACTGAGGTCTTCAGGTTTCGCTCCATCTCCGGGAACCTGGAGATCCGACGGTGAGATTAACATTCCTTCGTCAGTCATTCTTCTTCTCCAGGCTTGCCGAGAGCAGGAATGACTGTGTTACAATGATAAAGAGACAGGAGAGGTGTGTTTACGTTAGGTCTGTCATCTAGAAGCACGGCACGCGTGTCCGCCTCTGCTGCCCGTGTCGCTACTTCTGAGCTCAGTCTGCTGCTGCTGTTCGACTCCGAGAGGCGCTCAGATGACTTTTCCGCATGGTCTCAGAGTCAGTCATATCCTCAGTCAGTCCATTGACAGTTTAAACTATTAGAGAAGATCGCGTTAATCTTAAATAGCGCTTTTTTCTCACAATTTATAACAACGAAAGAACTTTAGAATTAGCTTAGAACTTTAGAAAATGCTTTGTTTACAAAGTCCAGTGTTGGGGGTAACGCATTACAAGTAACGCAAGTTACGTAATATTATTACTTTTTCCAAGTAACTAGTAAAGTAACGCATTACTTTTTAACTGACAAGAAAATATGAGAGTTACTTTTCCCCCATTTATTGGGTAATCGTGAGTAAGATGTTAGTTCTTGAATAAATGTGAACATGCATTAATTCATCTCTCTCACAAAAAACAGATTCAGTATTCCTCAAAATGAATAAAAACAGTAAAATTCAACTCAGAATATGACGCAAATCTGCAATAATTAAATATGTTAAATAATACAAATATCCTTTATGCATTTAATACCATTTTACTAACCGATATCTTTGCTGCCGACCTTCGATGATCCAGTTCAACCATACTAATAAGTAAAAATAAGATAATCTAACATTTGTTTATTGCTGAAGAGTTGATATTTTTTCTTCTGTGGTCTACTGTACACACGTGAATTTACTTTTCTCAAAGCCTAAGGCTTTTGGTGTGAAAATTCTTTTACATTTGCCAAAAATAGAACTTTTTATATTAAAAACACACCAACAAGCCCTGCCCAGATTTAAAAAGTAACACAAAATTAAAGTAACGCATTACTTTCCATAAAAAGTAACTAAGTAACGTAATTAGTTACTATTATTATTGTAATGCATTATTTAGTAACTTTCCCCAACACTGACAAACACATCTAAAAGTTAATGTTATGTAGGTGCAATTATGTTAAATCTTGACCTAAATTTGGATTAAAAAACGTTTAATTTAAATCTAACTGTGAAATTTGAATCTTAACCTGTAACATGTAAAGCTGACCAGTCAAATGATTAAGGAATAAATCAATAGGCTTTGCACCAATGGCATGACCTAAATTTATTTAAAATAATATTTCGATTTAGATTGTAATTAAAGATGATTAATCATTAATGAATAATTACTGCACCTCTTTCTCTATAAAAAGGTGACAACTCAAAATTGTAGACTAAATTGTGGATTTAAAGAGATAGATCACCCAAAAATGAAAATTCCTTTATGATTTATTCACCCTCAAGCCTTCCTAGGTGTATATGACTTTCTTCTTTCAGACATATACAATTAGAGTTATACTAAAAAATGACTCTTCCAAGCTTTATAATGGCAGTGAATGGGTGTTGAGATTTTGAAGTCCACTAAAATGCATCCATCCATCATAAAAACTACTCCACATGGCTCCAGGAGTTTAATAAAGGCCTTCTAAAGTGAATCAATGCATTTCTGTAAGAAAAATATCCATAATTAAAACTTTATAGACTGTAATCTAACTTCCGCTAACTGTTGTATATACGTTCACAGGAGAGCGGCGTTCCAGCGGATGATGTAGGACTTTATAAAGTTTTAAATATGGATATTTTTCTCACACAAACACATCAATTCACTTTAGAAGGTCTTTATTAACCCTCCAGAGCCATGTGGAGCACGTTTTATGATGGATGGATGCACTTTAATGTAACTTTGATTGTATTTGTCTGAAAAAAGAAAGTCATATACATCTAGGATGGCCTGAGAGTGAGTAAATCATGGGGACATTTTCATTTTTGGCTGAACTATCCCTCTAATGCAGGGGAGACAGAGACCCCATTGTCTTAACCAATATACTGTATAATATCCATAAAAGCTTTTTGTGTGAGTGTGTGTTTTTTTGTTTGTTTGCTTTTTGCATGTCACTTCTCAGTGTATTTCTAGAGCAACAAATAGCCTATTGCAAAACAGTAGAGACTTAAATCTGCCCCACTTTTTTATTTATCTTTTTTTTTTATTTTACTGAACATGGATAATACAGAACAGCATCACATTTCATGCAGTAGATGTTCTGCATGTACAAATTTGCAGCCTCTGTCCCTAGAGTGTGGAGGTGACTACACAATGTGTCAGATATGTTTTCGAGTAAACAGTGTTAATGCATTTCTATATTTGGTATTTTATTTGCTGATTTGAATTGTAAAAAAGGTTCCCTACATATTTACCAGTTTGAATCTCAATTATTTAAATTGAAATGAAGGTGATAAGAGATGGCATAATGATTATGGTAAACACCTGAATGTAAATAACATTCATGCACAAAAACAATGTTACATTTCAGCCCATCAGTGGGCTAGAGGTAACAACAGTGCTCTTTGTACTTAACATTAATTTACAGATTTGGGATAAGTGAAACATTTCTCAGTAAGGGTAATAGAAAAAGAAAAAAAAAACAGTGATATTTACTTCTTTAGACTTTGTCTTAATGTATAATTTGTGATGCAGCGTTAAGCTCTGGTAAAACCATGCACAGGCAATGCATACATTTTTTAAAAAACTGTGCTTTTATCTGTACATTAAATGTTTCATATTAACGTCACAGTGTCCAATCCACAACAATAGTTCGTTACTAAGTAATGTAAGATAAACTGCTCCATCTAGTGGTTCATGTGCTTTTACAGCACATAGCAGCCCTTATGAAATGCCTGTGACTAAAGCATGGTTATTGTAGTTAACTAAAACTAAAACCATTAAAAAAAAAATAAAAAATAAAAATTACATTTTAACTAAAATAAATTAGAAAAAATAATACATTTTATTTCAGCTTATTTCATTTTTATTCATCTTGATATACTAAAACTAAAACTCAAGTAATAATGAATACAAACTATGTTAGACATATTTAAAAATAATAATATTAATAAAAATATATGTGACTCTGGACCACAAAACCAGTCATGGGGTAAATTTTTTGAAACTGAGATTTATAAATCATCTGAAAACTGAATAAATAAGCTTTCCAATGACGTATGGTTTGTTAGGACAATATTTTGCTGAGATTGGCCAAAATAGTGAGAAAATCGCCTTTAAAATTGTCCACCTGAAGTTCTTACCAATGCATATTACTAGTCAAAATTAGGTTTTGATATATTTATGGTAGAAATGGAACATGATCTTTACTTTAATATCTTTATGATTTTTGGCATAAATGAAAAATCGATAATTTTGACCCATGCAATGTATTTTTGGCTATTGCTACAAATATACCCATGCTACTTAAGACTGGTTTTGCGGCTCAAGGTCACATATTATCTCATTGGTACTTAAATAATACTGGACTGGAAGGTGGAAGGTGGGACAAAAACACATCTTGGTTAAGCTGGTCTGCTGTTTCCCTCCATTTCAAAGGCAAAAAAAAATGCAATTTTATTTCTAAAATAAAAAAAGTAAATTACTACGAAAATGAATCACCAACAAATAAAAAATAAACAAATACTAATGTCCAGTAAATCCATATTTACTAGAATTTGGAAGGACCAAAAAACACAAATATTAACTAACCAATTAAAATAGTTGTTATCGTTGTCGTTTTGCAAGTATCTAGGAATGACAAAAATATTCAGTAGTCTTGTCTTTTAAAATAAGTGTCATCAGCATTCAAATTGCACAGTGAAATTCTGAGACCCATAATTAATTGTGAACGATAACTCCTATATGCAACATTATGAACTTACTGAGCTTTGCTCAGTAGCTCCTATGAGGACTAAAATCTATATTTGCCATGCTAATGATCAGATGCATCTTTTGCAACAAAGCTTCAGCAAAGCATAATATTTCTATAAGTGTGCATTAACAGGATATCATCTCTTGTCAAGCTCTTTTTCTCTTCACACCTTATGGTTCCTATATAGCCACATCGCTGAGCTCCTCCGGGTTTCAGTGCGTATCAGACGAAGATGATTTTTCCCTCATGGCTCCCCTGGGTGAGACACAACATTAGATGACACCGCTTCAGATTGAGCAGTTTCCTCCTTGAGCGTTGTCTGCTTTGAGTCACTTATCTGCTGTAAAACACAAACAAGCTGTCACCACATCGCATAAAAAATCAGACTTAATGTTATTCAAACACTGACACAGCTGTTCTTTCAGTCTGCTTTGTCTGTAGGCTACATTGTCAAAACCCTGAAGTTTAAAGTATTATGCATATGAGACCTTTAAATGTGTAATGTTTCATAAATAGCTGGCAGTTTTTTATTCAGTGACTGAAACCTCATGACCGCAGGATGTTTTGTGATGATTTGTGTCGGTGTCAAAACCTGCTTTCCACACTGAGTTCCTGCATTAACCATCTGTCTGCCTCTGTCTTTGGCCTCCATACCTCTACCTGAGGAGGAAGTGACAATCATGTTCATTTTCGCTTAATTAAAAACTATTTTGAGACTAAAAGACCATTCAAAAGAGAATAAACAAGCTAAACAAACTTTGATTTTAATTCAGAAGTCAGGACAAGCTGCTCTGACACCTCAGCATCTTAAAGCTACAGACTTTTGCATTTAAATCAGATACATAGCCTATATTTTCAAAGCATACGTGTATACATATTACAACCCTATTACTTTGGTCAAAAACGGCATATACCTGATAGTTTTGCACTGTCTTTATTAAGATGGCTAGATTCTCCACGCACGACGCGGTTCTTGGAAGTCACGCCGTTGGGGATTTCAGCATCAGTGTTGGTAAGCCACGTCGATTCGGTTTCTCTGGTCCAGCTCTCATGATACCGCGGTTCAATAGCATCTGCTCGGCTCCCACCGCAGCCCATTGAAATAAGATGGAGCGCTGCATGCGCTAATAAATGATGCAGGCGAGCGCGCACGTTATGCTCTGGTCCCACGCGCAGCTGTGAGTGAATGAGTGCCCTCGTGCATTTGCCAAACTTGAGATTTGTCATCCTTTACGTCATCAGTTTATTGTGATACTGTGAAGAGGTGATCTGCACCAAAACAAACGAGAGAGCAATACGTTTACGTTTTACTGACATGTTTCAGCAGCAAAAACCATACATTTTTATATTTTCCCTGGTGAAAAAACAGCATATGCTGGTTAGGTATGTTTTGATGCTGGATTAAGATGGTCCTTAGCTGGTTTATGCTGGTCCCTTGCTAGTTGATGCTGGTCCTTAGCTGGTTTATGCTGGTTTATCCTTGACCAGCAACATGACCAGCTTAAACCAGCAAAGGACCATCTTAAACTAGCATCAAAACATACCTACCAGCATATGCTGGTTTTTTCACCAGGGTTAGATGTTGTATGTGTGAGTGCATTTGTTTTTATTTTCCAATTTAATACTCTCTCTCTCTCTCCCTCTATCCTTTTACGTACAGACATGCTTTGTTGGGGTCAAACGAAGTAACCCTATACAATTTAGTTATTTTAATAATTTAAATACAGTGGGGGGAAATTATTTGATACCTCTTATTTAATTTTGTATGTTTACCCACTGACAAAGAAATGATCAGTCTGTAATTTTAATGGTAGGGTTATTTGAACAGTGAGAGACAACTAAAAAAATCCAGGAAAATACATTTTTAAAAAAGTTATAAATTGATTTGCATTTTAATGAGTGAAATAAGTATCTGATCACCTATCAGTCGGCAAGATTTCTGGCTGCCAGGTGTCTTTTATGCAGGTACTTTCTTAAAGGGAGTGCTCCTATATCTCAGCTTGTAACCTGTATAAAAGACACCTGTCCACGGAAGCAATCAATCTGATTCCAGATTCTCCACTATGACCAAGAATATTCCAAGGATGTCAGGGACAAGACTGTAGACCTTCACAAGGCTGGAAAGGGCTACAAGACCATCGCCAAGCAGCTTGGTGAGAAGGTGACAACAGTTGGTGCGATTATCCGCAAATGGAAGAAACACAAATAACTAAATAACTGTCAGTCTCCCTCAGTCTGGGGCTCCATGCAAGATCTCGTGGGGTTTCATTGATCATGAGAACGATAAGGAATCCGCCCAGAACTACATGGGAGGATCTTGTCAATGATCTCAAGGCAGCTGGGACCATAGTCACCTAGAAAACAATTGGTAACACATTACGCCATGAAGGACTGAAATCCTGCAGTGCCCGCAAGGTCCCCCTGTTCAAGAAAGCACATGTACAGGCCCTGTAGTTTGCTAATGAACATGTACAGGTCTGAAGTTTGCTAATGAACATCTAAATGATTCAGAGGAGAACTTGGTGAAAGTGTTGTGGTCAGATGAGACCAATATTAAGCTCTTTGGCATCAACTCAACTCGCCATGTTTGGAGGAGGAGGAATGCTGCCTATGACCCCAAGAACACCATTCCCACAGTCAAACATTGAGGTGGAAACATTATGCTTTGGGGGTGTTTTTCTGCTAAGACAGGGGTGTCCAAACTCAGTCCTGGAGGGCCAGTGTCCTGCAGAGTTTAGCTCCAACCCCAATTAGACACACCTGAACCAGCTAATCAAGCTCTTACTAGGCATAGTAGAAACTTCCTGGCAGATGTGTTGAGGCAAGTTGGAGCTAAACTCTGCAGGACACTGGCCCTACAGGGCTGAGTTTAGTGCTAAGGGGAAAGGACAACTGCATCACATCAAAGGGACAATGGACGGGGCCATGTACCGTCAAATCTTGTGTAAGAACCTCCTTCCCTCATTGAAAATGGGTCGTGGATGGGTATTCCAATATGACAATGACCCAAAGGCAGCAAAGGAGTGGCTCAAGAGGTTTTTATTGTTATTCTGTCTATCACTGTTCAAATAAACCTACCATTAAAATCATAGATTGATCATTTCTTTGTCAGTGGGCAAACATACAAAATCAGCAGGGGATCAAATAATTTTTTCCCCACAGTACCTATCCTTTTACATACAAACATGGTTTGTTGGGGTCAAACAGAGTAACAATTTAGTGATTTTAATAATTTAAATATATAATTTTAATAAATCGATCTAGAATCATGTTTAAGGTGAGACACTGCAGGTAAATAGAGTTAAAAAAAAATAACTAATAGTTGTCACCTTACCCAGTTGATTGATTACATAGATAATTGCAAACATTTTTTGTTTTGTAAGTTTTTTTTAAATGTTACACTCTAAAAACTGGGTAAAATATGGACATACCCAGCGATTGGGTTGTTTTGACCCAGCGGTTGGGTTAAATGTTTAACCCAACCTTCTGGGTAGTGACCCAACAGCTGGGTCAAAACAACCCAATTGCTGGGTATGTCCATATTTTACCCAGCGCTGGGTTGTATTTAACCCAGCAGTTTTAGAGTGTAGGTTTAAATATGCAAATTAGGCATTATTTAATGAAATATACGCTAATTTGCATAAATTTCTAGTACAAAATATGAACACTGGAAGAAGTCAGTTTCAAAATTCTTATTTATTTATTTACATTTATTTATTTATTTATTGACATATTGGTCAATTGTTTTTACAGAGGAAATTTTGGGTATCTAATTTTTGTCACTGCATAATTCAGAAAATACAGACAGAAAACAATATATTTTCACAATTTTGGGGGGAATAAAATTGTGAGTGTGTGTATATAATCAACATATCAGCAAATTATATATGAACAGATCTCTCTGTAAAAACCTTCAGGATATAGGCAGGAATAAAAATGTAAAGTTTGGTGTGTGTAAATGTTACTGAAGTGGAGATTTATGGATCCGTGTAAATCAGACTTAAAAAATCATTTTGAGAAAACGGCCTTTAAAAATATGTATTGTAATTGAAATCTATTGACACAAATAGATAAAATGCTATAAAAAAGAACTTAACAGTGTCTCTTGGATATTTTCTTTCCACTAGTCTGAAATAGCACTTTATAAAAAACCAAAAAGCCCAAAATCTCAAACCTGACAGGTGCATGAAAAAACAGTGTTTTTACCTGCAGTGTCTCCCCTTAAAAGTTTATTAAAGGGGTCATGACATGGATTTTTTTTAATTATTATTATTTTAATATATTCTTTTTACGTATAAGTAATGTTTTTTTTTAAGATTTTATTTTTGCCTTTTATTATGGTAGGACAGATCATACAGGACAGGAAGCAAAGTTGGAGAGAGAGAGAAGGGGGTGGGATCGGGAAAGGTCCTCAAGCCGGGATTCGAACTCGGGAAGCCCGTAGCGCAAAACCTCTGCATATCGGCGCCGAGACTTATAGGTAACGTTAATAAAGTTTTTGCACAAAACAAACAAGCAAACAAAAAACAAAAATTGGAAAAATAATTATTTTCAACCCTCATTCTGACCCTCTGTTTAAAATGACCTGTTTTTAAGGGGCGGGTCCTTTAAGACCTGTCAGTAAACTTCCACTGTTATCAACAGTATCAATGCCCCACCCCCTCACTATTGTATGCATTTTGACAACATGATCAAAATAAAACGGTCATTTCCAGACAAAGCATTATGAAATAATTTACTTACCATTTGTGATGCAGCTGCAGTCAGATCTAGTACCGCTTCATCTTTCATTCAACACGTTTCTTTGTCAACTCTCCATGACACTGTGCCTTGTTTACAAAACAACATTCTCCAAACAATCCTCTGACAAGGAGTCAAACGAGTCAAAACGAACCTTCTTTCACTTCGTTTGTCCTATTAATTAATGACTGTGCCAGAAAGCGAATGCGCATCTGTATACTGCATCCAGTGCAGACAAGATAGTGGCAGTGATTGTACTTTTTCTATATGCTTTTGACACGACACTCACATTCAGCACAAACTAGTGTCAGCCGTTAAGCATCTGAACGATAGTGGAGCCTATGGTGAAAAGATGACTATCCGTCGATGCCTTGCTCTGGAGGCGGTGTTTATGCACATGTTTGTGCCTGGGTGATGTCATCTTGCACCTCTATTTTCAGAGCTTGATTAAATAAATGCTTTTTTTATAATAAGGAGGATGTTTTAGCCCTTTCAGACCTGAATTTTTTTCACTGGACAAAATTTTTTTTTTCCTCTTGACATTTGCTCTTCTCCAACATATAAATGAGTCTAAAAAAAAAAGATTTGTGCAAACTCATTTTTTATTAGATTTTTCTCATGTCCACTACAATGGACGCCAGGACTGAATAAAAAAAAAAATCTGCATATTGTAACCATACATAATAAGTAGAGTTTGTGCACTATAGTTGAACTAGCGTTTAAGATTTTGAACAGAACACATACTGTAAGAATGAACAATGCCATAAGAATGTGGAAAAAAAGGTAAGATGATATGAAGTCTCAAAAAAACTTGTTTTTTGGGTTGAAGTGGGTGAATCTGAGTATATGTATGGGTTTATGTGTACTTGCTGATTGTTTTGATAAATATATGATTGTTGCATTATAGCATCAAGGCATCAGTGTGTGTGGAAGTGGTGTGAGTGTGTGTGTTGCTCTGTATTCACTGATCTCATCCACTATGGCTGTTTCTCAATAAAACCAATGAACAATTGACCTACAGATTATAGTCACTCTGAAGACATAAATGAAATCATATTAATATTAATTGAATTAATTAACATCAATGTTCATAAAACATTAACATTTGAATTTGTACCTCTGTATTTAGCTTTGAAATGCTTGCACAAATTTCTCAATCTGTTATACAACTAATACATGAGGTTCCTGCTAAGACCTGATGTCCATTGCGATAGACAGTAAATTTTAAAAAAATCCTGTGTTCTGCAACTCTGACAGATCTTCAAAATAACTTTAAATATTATCATTTTATAGTCTTAATTTTACAACCGGTGCAACTTGATGAGTGTACCATTAACATAATTCTGCATATAAAAGGTAAAATATGGGGTTCCTCCTCTTCCTGTCTAGTTGGTTATCATGTCTCTCTTTTGTGATGTCTGTAGCTCAATCAAAATAAGTTAGGAGTCAGATCTTCATTGTAATTGGTTGATCAGGGACCAATCAGTGACTAGGCATTGCTCATATTTTAAAAACATAACATTTTATTGGTTTAAACAAAAAATCATGTGATGTCCATTTCAATGGACGCAGGGTCTGAAAGGGTTAAGCTATGAAACCTGCAAGATGTTTTAAAGGGGTCATCAGATGCCCATTTTCCACAAGTTGATATGATTCTTTAGGGTCTTAATGAAAAGTCTATAATATACTTTGGTTAAAAATTCTCAATGGTAGTGTAAAACAACACCCTTTTTACCTTGCCAAAATCAGCTCTGCAAAAATCATCCCATTCTGGTTGAGGCTGCTTTAAATGCAAATGAGCTCTGCTCACCCCGCCCCTCTCTTCTCTCTGTGGAGTGACGAGCCCGTTTACTTTAGCCGCATTTAGCCGCTAAACTTGCTAACTAGCACATTATTAGGAAAGGCGATCGCAGAGATTCATAAAAAAACCCTTATGCTCACTTCTGCTGTAAGTGAAGCTGGATCATGAATGATTCGCGCAAACACAGACGCATTTATGTAGATCGGGAGGCGCACACAAACAAACATAATCCACTGCATCTTCAGCTGCTCAGACGTCGGGAATAAACGACGACCACTACGTTCATTATTACATCCAGCAACACAACACCACAATTCTTGTCTAACTTATATCCCTGCTCCAGCATCAAAACATGGAGGTTGGACTGTTACAACTGATCTGAAATAAGATGCTCATGTCAATCAACTATTGTGGGAGCGGCCTCTGTGGGTGTGACGCAACGACAGGCATCTGAGAATGGCTCGGTTTGAAAAAGGGGATATTATTTTTACAGATTAATTAAAAACCACTGCATGAATTTTTACCATTGCAGGGTAGATTTGTACATACACTGCCAACACACATTAATGTTCATACAACATGAAAAAGTGAACTTAGCATCCGATGACCACTTTAGGGGTACAAAGACCTCTTATATGCCAAAAGTGCATACATAGTAATTGGGATAAAGATCCTCACTCCGGACAATAAAAAAAACAAAAACAAAATCATGCGCTATAATTTTATTGACTTTGATTGGTCTTTACATCCAGCATGTGATAATGTATTTCACAAAAACATAAATACATTTAATCTCACAGCAGAAGCACAAATACAGACAAACACACATATAGTAATTCTCAACAACACAATTAAACATAATCACTGCATTACCCGCACATGGCACAGAGTAAGCACCAACAGAAAATTAAAAACAACAGAATTCACCACCATTATGGGCTCAGCGAAAGACGAGTGTTCAGTGTTGGACCGCACATGCCCTCGAAGGACAGATTTTAAAACCCCTGAAAATCCTTCATTTGTAAACACATTCAACCAATAACACAAAGGGTGAGACATTCTTATTAGAAATAGTGATCTGAAGGAATGATAAAGCAAAGAGGGAGGTACTCACAGAGAGGTAAAAGAGTAAAGATAAACAGTAAGTGTTTAATAAATTATCAGGTTCAGTCTCTGAAGCAGGATGGAATGGTGCATTGGAATTTGAATTCTATTTGAACTCAAGGAGGTTGCAGTCGATCTTGTAGTAAACATACGGATAGTACTCTTGCTGGCTGAGATTCAGACCCGGGATGTCCATAGATGCCTACAACACAACAAAAATAAACGAATCAGCTGTGATAAAAAGATATCTTCAATTAAGCCAGTGTCTTATGCTTACCAAAGCTGCATTTATTTGATCAAAAATACAGTAAATACAGCAATATTGTGAAATGTACTTTATTTCTTTGGTCAATTTTCAGCAGCCGTCACTCCAGTCTTGGTCACATGATCCTTCAGAAAACATTCTAATATGCTGATTTGGTGCTTGAAGAGAGAGTTCACCCAAAAATTTTAATTTTGTTCCAAATCTGTATGAGTTTCTTTGTTCTGTTGAACACAAAAGAACACATTTTGAAAAACATGGGTAACCGACCAGTTACTGGTTCCCATTTCCACTGTATTATTTTTTTTCATACTTTGAAAGTCAGTGGCTGCCAGGAAGTGTTTGGTAGCTCAAAATGACTTCTTTTGTGTTCAACAGAAAAAAAGAAACAAATACAGGTTTGGAACAGTTTGAGGTTCAATAAATGATAACAGAATTGCCATTTTGGGTGAACTATGGCTCTAATTTGATCAATTATTATTGGTGTTCAATTATCTGTTTAACATTTTTGTACATTTTTTTTTTTTTTTTTTCTTTTTTTTTTGATGAAAAGAATAGACAGTTCAAGTGAACAGCAAATCTTGTAACATTGTCTTTCCTCTCACTTTTAATCAATTTAAATATAATGAAAATAATATAAGAAATGTTTCTTGCACCCCAAATTAGCGTCATAGAATGATTTCTAAAGGATCATGTGACACTGAAAACTCAATTAACGGCTAATAAACTGGAATAAACTGCATGTTAAAATATTTGATACACTCCCAGTTAAAAGTTTTTGAACAGTAAGATTTTTAATGTGTTTTTTTTTTACTTTTGTTTTTATTGAACACCGAACAAAGGGTCATCATGTACATTACACAGTCAAGACACTACAATTTTCATACATTCTTTAGAGTACAGTAACACACTCAACCTCAATGGTTTGTGTACACAATCCAGTTATCCCAATACTTGAAACATTTATCCAAATTAAGTCTAACTGTAAATGTAAGTCTCTCCATACAATAGATTTCATTTACAATTCCCAACCACTGGTCTCTTGTTGGAGGTTGAACATGCCCAAAAAATATGAAAATGATTAGCCACTGAGGTTCCACAATGCCTCCAACAAAGGCCCAGACTCTGATCACCTGTGCGCATTGCTGTTAATTTGGGAGTTATAAAGAATCTTATTAAATTCTTCCATCCAAACTCCCGCCAGGATCTTGAGTTTGTTGTATTTGCCTGTGTAACACATATATCTGTCCAGTCTTCCTCTGTTATTTGAGAGTCTGAGTCTTTCTCCCATTTCTGTTTTACATAATTTGACGTATGTTTTTTACTAGTTTGTATATATCCACACAATTTCGATACCAGCCTCTTACTGTCTTCTTTTAAGTATGCGTTAATAAATGTTGTGATCAAATTATCATCACTTGTTACTGTACATTTTACTTTTTTATTGAAGTAATCTCTAACTTGCAAGTATCTATAAAAATCCTGCTTTTCTAATCCAAATGTTTCAGACATGGCCTGGAAGCTCAATAAATTTCCATTAGAGATGATTGAGCAATAGGATGTAATTCCTCTCCAGACCCACTGTTTAAATCTCTCATCCAACCTGGCAGGTTCAAAGTCTGGATCATACACTATCCAGTTTAGTATCTAGCCTGTTTTTCTAATTGTAATTTCCTCAAAATTCTAAACCACAACTTCACTGAAAATACAGTCCAGTTATTTAATTCCTTGTAACTCCTTTCAGCTTGATTTTTATTCCCAAGTAATGATTGTAAAGGTGTATCTATCTGTGTAATTTCCAGAGTTTTCCACCTAGACTCGTAGCTCGGTATACACCAACATATTAAAGACTTCAATTGTGCAGCATAAAAATAATCCTGAAAACAAGGTAGGGCCCTCCCACCCTTGTCTTTTGCCAACTGCAATGTCTTAAACCTTATCCTAGGTGTTCTACCATTCCAAACAAATCTCGAAATCATCCCATCCCATTCATTAAATTGGTTGTGTGATATGTCCAGAGGCAATGATTGAAAAAGATAAAGTAACCTCGATTACTCATGTCTAGTGGAAGCAGAGTCCATTTAGCAATATAAGATTTTATCTTCTTACAAATAAGACCGTAATTACTGTCAAAGAGTTTTGATACATCTTTTGTTAAATTTATCCCTAGATATTTTAATGAAGAAGAATTCCATTTAAATTTATATTGCCTTTTTATATCCCCTTTGGGCCTAAAAGTATATGTAAGCGTTTGAGTCTTTTGGATATTTATTTTATATCCAGAGTATAAACTATGTTTTTAAAAGGGTCATCAATTTAGGGATGGTAGATTCAGGGCTCGTCAGGAATAGAAGAACATCATCTGCATACATACAGATCTTGTGTTCGTTTCCTTTAATTGTGATCCCCTTAATCTCTGAATCCTCTCTTATTACTTGAGCCAGAGGCTCAATAAATAATGCGAACAGAGATGGGCTTAGGGGACATCCCTGACGTGTCCCTCTTTCCAGGCTAATTGTTTTAGATAAATGTCCATTAATCTTAATCCTAGCTGTTGGAGAGGAGTATAACATTTTAATACACTTAATGAATTTATCGTTAAAACCGAATCTTTCCAGGACCTGATACAAATAATCCCATCCAACTGAGTCAAACGCTTTCTCAGCATCTGGACTCAGCAAGATTGTGCTTGTATTTCCTGTCATAATGTAGCTCATTATTTGTAGCGTTCTCCTTAAATTATCCTGTGTCTGTCTATTTTGTTTAAATCCAGTTTGATCTAGATCTACCAACTCAGGAATAATGCCCTCCAATCTCTTAGATAAGATAGTAGCAAACAATTTATAGTCCACATTTAAGACCGATATCGGTCTATATGAGCTGCAATCACTGGGATTCTTCCCTTCCTTTGGGATGACCGAAATAACAGCTTCTTTCCAAGATTGTGGAATTTCGCCACCTCTCAGTATATAATTAAAGCATTTAAGCAGTATAGCTGTTATTTGGGCTCTGAAAGTTTTATAAAATTCAGACGGATAACCAGTAGATCCAGTGAATCCAAAAAATGTTTTATGGTTGCATTATCTGCCCTGGCTGGTTGGGTATATAGATCTTTGTAAAATGATTCAAAAGATTCCTGAATATCCTTTAATTTGTTACATACTTTCTGTGTTTTAGGATTCTTAACTTTATATATTATATTTTTTGCCTGCTCTTTTCGTATCCTCCAAGATAATAATTTCATTGCTTTAGGGCCTGTTTCGTAATACCTCTGTTTGGCAAATATAATTTGCCTTTCTATTTCTTCATCATATATACCATTCAACTCTTGTTTTAACTTATTTATTTGAGTCCATATTCGTGGGTCTTTCTGTTTAGCGTGTTCAGTCTCTAGATTTTTCATTTCCACTTGTAAGTTTAATAATCTTTTCCGTTTTTCTTTTTTGCAGGATGCAGTAATAGCGATAATTCTACCCCTAATTACTGCCTTTGCAGCATCCCACAGAGTGCTAGGAGACACTTCACCATTATCTTTACTTTGGAGATATAATTTGAATTCATTCTGGATCTGCTTTTGGATCATGAATATACTTGTGTTAGGTTTCCAAAGTGTATCTTTCTTTTGATTTTCTAAGTGTAGGGTGAGGTATACCCCGGCATGGTCAGATACATCCTTAATGCCTATGTAGCAATTTTTAATTCTATGTCTATCTGAGATATTCATAAATATATAATCAATTCTTGAGTATACAGTATGGCAGGCTGAATAAAAAGTAAATTGCTTTTCCAATGGATGAAGCTCTCTCCATATATCGATCATACCCAATTCTTTAAGAAACCTTTGAACCATTTTAGCATTTGGATTCCGTGTTTTAAACGGACTAGTTGTATCAAGCCTGCGTTGAAGTTGGACATTTAAGTCCCCACCACATATGAGAATTCCATGCGATTCTGTAGCTATTAAATTGAATATCTTTTTGAAAAATGTTTTAGTGCTTCCTGGCAGAGCATATAATTTAATGTGTTTTTAAAGTCTCTTCTGCTCACCAAACCTACATTTTTTGATCCAAAGTATACCAAAAACAATAAAATATTAACTTATTTTTACTATTTAAAATAACTGTTTGCTATTTGAATATATTTTAAAATGTAATTTATTCCTGTGATCAAAGCTGAATTTTCAGCATCGTCACTCCAGTCTCAGAAATCATTTTAATACGCTGATTTGCTGTTCAAGAATTGTTTTTTATTCATAATATTTCAAACATTTTTTTCAGGATATTTTGATGAACAGAAAGATCCAAAGATCAGCATTTATCTGAAATAAAAAGCATTTTTTTAACATTGCACACTATTCCATTCTACAGCTTGGAGTCTGTGCAATTTTTAATTATTATTATTTTATTTTTTACTTTTTTGTAGAGAAATTATAGCAATCAATACTTTTAGTTAGCAAGGATGTGACGATAAAAAGTGATGATAAAGACATTTATAATGTTACTAAAGATTTCTGTTTCAGAAAAATTCTACTTAGCTACTTATCATCATAATAAAAAATGTTTTTTAAGCAGCAAATCAGAATATTAGAATGATTTCTAAAGGATCATGTGACTGGAGTAATAATGCTAAAATTCAGCTTTGAAATCACAGGAATAAATTACATTTTAAAATATATTCAAAAAGCAAGCAGTTATTTTAAATAGTAAAAATATTTAAAAATTTTAGTTTTTGCTGTACTTTAAATAAAATGAAAGCTTGGTAAGTAGAAGAGACGTCTTTAAAAAAAAACATCGAAAATCTTACTGTTCAAAAACTTTTAACTGGTAGTGTATATTTTAAAATGTAATGTATTTTTGTGATGGCAAAGCTGAATAGAAACCAGTTATTTTAAACTGAATCAATATTTCACATTATTACTGTCTTTACTGTATTTTTGATCAAATAAATGCATTCTTGGTAAACATAAGAGACCTTTTTTAAAAACATAAGAACTTACATCAATAACAGTAGCACTGCTGTCCAAGTGTTTGTAAAGGTCCTGCAGCACTTCTCTCAGTTTCTTTACATTCTTCTTGTTGGGCTGAAGCAACATGGCCTGGAAATTGACTGGCAGCCCATACCTGTTCAAAACAAATATGCAGGTCTTACATCAGACAACAATCCACATCTACGTTTATATGCTTTAAACAAATTTCCACACACTGTACCTCAAGACCGACTCTGTAAAAACCCGGAGCGCCTTGATGTGTATCCATGCGATGAAAGCCTCACTGAAGTTTACTTTAAGCCAGCGCACCAAAGGACCCTGAGGGGCAGAAGCAGATTGACCGTTGTTATCATTACTTATCTTTTCTCTTTCTTATTACTTCAAATGAAGACTAATCAAGGCCCAGGGCCTCTCAAGCTGGCTGTAAGGTTGATGAGTTTTGAGGTTACTCATCAACATCATTGTGGAGGATTTTTTAATGTTCAATAGAGAATAAAATTTAGACAGCTGCACGCATACAAATTGCTTTTTCTTGTCAGTGGAGAGGCGAGTCATCTCCTCTTTGTCTGCTTTCATCTCCTCTTCATTGTACTGAAAATCACGCACCATGAACCTGAAACAAATTAGTAACATGGGGTCAGCTTTCCTCTGATTCAGCTGAAAGACATGACGGCTTCAGTGAACATCAAAACCAAAATGATAACAGTATATCATTCATAATCTGAGAATACACACTGCCATTCAAAAATTTGGTATCAGTAAGATTTTTTTTTATGTTTTTTAAAGAATTCTCTTATGCTCATCAAGGCTGCATTTACTTAGTTAAAAATGCCAAAAAAACAGTAATATTGTGAAATATTATTACTGTTTAAAATAATGGTTTTCTATTTTATCCTATTTTAAAATATAATTTATTCCTGTGATGCAAAGCTGAATTTTCATCAGCCATTACTCCAGTCTTTACTGTCACATGATCCTTGAAAAATCATTCTAATATTCTGATTTATTATCAGTGTTGGAAATTGTGCTGCTTAATATTTTTTGGAACCTGTGATACTTTTTTCAGAATTCTTTGATGATAAGGAGTTAAAAAAAAACAAAAAAAAACAGCATTTATTCAAAATAGAAATCTTTTCTGACAATACAAGTCTTTGCGATCACTTTTTATCAATTTAACACATCATTGCTGAATAAAAGTATTCATTTCTTTCAAAAAAAGAAAGAGAGAAATAATTTCTAGGCCCCAAACTTTGAACGATTGTATATATTGTTAAAAAAGATTTATCTTTTAAATAAATGCTGAACTTTTTAACGTTTTATTCATCAAAGAATGCTAAAAAAGTATTACAGGTTCCAAAAGAAAAATGTTTAACATTGATAATAAATCAGCATATTAGAATGATTTCTGAAGGATCATGTGACACTGAAGACTGGAGTAATGATGTTGAAAAGTCAGCTTTGCATCACAGAAAATAAATTCAATTTTAAAGTATATTAAAATAGAAAACTACTATTTTAAACTGCAATAATATTTTTATTTCGGTATTTTTAATCAAAATAAGAAATGTGAAGGATCATAAGAAATCACTGGAGACAAGACTGACGTAATGATGCTAAAAAATCTGTTTTACCAGGGGAAAAAAAAAACATTAAATGTGGTTTTGGTGAACATAAGAGACTTCTTTCGAAACATTTGCAAATTTGCCATTCAAATACACTTAAGAAACTGAGACTACATGGTGCTTTCAAACAGATTTTCAGCTCCATTTGGCAAAATAACAACTATAGACTGTAAAGCTTCAGAGACTCACTTGTTTTCTCTCGCTTTGTGTTTAAAGTCATCAATAGCCTTCCTGAAGAGCGTAACACTAAACAACCCACTTTCTTGGTCCTCAAATAAAAGCCTAAGAAAAGAGCAGATGAAAAGATCGGTGAGTTGCGACCGGTCAATGTCACCATCACAGAGCAGCATTTTCCCTCATTTAATTGGATAAAACACATATGAGCTTCAAATAAAACCATGAATTCCATTGCAACATAAGGTCTATAAAGCCACATGCTGCTGATTTATAAAAAGCATAACTTATTAAAAGGTATTTCTCTATTTCTAACTGCTCATTAAGTGTACAAATTGTTTTTCCACACAGTGCACAGTTTCTTCCATGACTGTCAGGCTGGAAAGTACAGCCATAGACCTTTTATTCAAATTCCTTAATGCACTGGACAGACAGTTCCACTTCCAGAACAAAAAATTACATATAATGTACTCACCCCCTTGTCATCAAAGATGTTCATGTCTTTCCTTCTTCAGTCAAAAAGTAGGTGTGTTTTTTTGAGGAAAACATTTCAGGATTTCTCTCCATGTAATGGCCTTCTATGGGGCCCCCAAATTTGAGCTTCCAAAATGCAGTTTAAATGCAGCTTTAAAGGACTCTAAACGATCCCAGCTGAGGAAGAAGGGTCATATCTAGCGAAACGATCATTTTTTTTGTCTTTTTAAATTACAATTTAAATACTTTTTAACCTCAAATGCTTGTCTTGTTTAGCTCTGTGTGAACAGTTAGAGTACGTCTAAAAACTCCCACCTCATGTTCTTTTCCAACTTCAAATTCGTCCTACATCGCTGCAGAAGTACCAATCCAGAGTTTACAAAGTGAACATGCAAAGAAGTTCAAACACCCTTTACAAAAATGGTAAAACAGTGATGTAGGACAATTTTGAAGTTGGAGGGGAAAATGAGATGAGAGTTTTTAGACGTTCCCTAACTGTCGTGACCAGAAAAAAAAGAGTTCACACGGAGCTAGGCAAGATGAGCGTTTGAGGTTAAAAAGTATATAAATTGTAATTTTTTTTTGGAAAATAACTAATCGTTTCACTAGATAAGACCCTTCTTCCTCGGCTGGGATCGTTTAGAGCCCTTTGAAGCTGCATTTAAACTGCATTTTGGAAGTTCAAATTTGGGGGAACCAAAACAGAAATCCTGAAATGTTCTCCTCAAAAACCATAATTTCTTTACGACTGAAGAAAGAAAGGCATGAAAATCTTGGATGACAAGGGGGTGAGTACATTATCTGTAAATTTTTGTTCTGGAAGTGAACTAATCCTTTAATATTAACTGAGTACATAAAGGAGTGCAGAAAGTTTTGGACAGCATAGTTTGTGTGCAGATGCACACTGCACTGTTATGTCTTTATTACTGTGTGTCACAGCAATAACAGAAGGGCATGGTTTCCATAGAAACGGTCTGCTGAGTTCACATGTCCACCAAAAATGTAATGATGTCAGGTTTTAAATACAGGCAGCAGAAATTCATAATTCTACATTTTAGGTGAATTTTAAGATTGTCACTGAATCCTACTCACTTTGTGGATCTTGGAACCACCATTTCAGAAAGAGTTTCATATGTCTTCTGCCAGTCAGGATAACTAGTCCTATTTGGGTCATAAAATGGACAAAAATAAGTTTTGCAGAGGTAACAACTTATATAATAACACAAAATGTGTTCATTCTGAGTTGTAGGGACAGTTCACCCAAAATTTAAAACTCATCATTTACTCACATCTTCTGCACAATGCGAAAGAAGATATTCTGAATAGTGTGGACAAAAACTTTTATTGAAAAAGTCAATGGGAACAGAAACTGTTTTTTGCCAACATAATTTATAATACCTTTTTTTGCATTCCGGAGATTAAAGAACATCATGCAGGTTTGGAACAACTTGAAGATGAGTAAATATTGACAGAATTTCCATTTTTGGGTGAACTATCCCTTTGATCCAATGAAGAAAACACAAAATACATTAAAATACAAATACTCCAACAGGACTTACTTTGGAACAACTACAATTAGAGTAATGAGATATTCAGAGTCTAGAACGAAATCATCCCTCTTGACGATATCAGCCAAACTCCTAGTCAAAAGACTCCCCCTAGTGGACAAGACATGTTATTATATGAGGTCATAAAAATTGACAGATAATGTACTCACCCCTTGTCATTCAAGATGTTAATTCAAGAAATCAAGTATGTGACTTCAAGCGATCCAAAATGCGGTTATTTTCATCAAAATAATACAATTTATATACTTTTTAATGTCAAACGCTCATCTTGTCTTGCTCTTCCCGACCTGTTTTTTGTTCCGGTTCATGACAGATAGGGTATGTCGAAAAAACTCCCAACTCATGTTCTCCCTCAACTTCAAAATCATCCTATATCGCTGTTTTACCTTTTTTGTTAAGGGTGTTTGATCTTTTTTGCATGTTCACTTTGCAAACACTGGGTCGGTACTTCTGCAGCGATGTAGGATGATTTTGAAATGATTTTTGAAGTTGAGGGAGAAATACGATTGGAGTTTTTGGACACACCCTAACTGTCTTGAGTCAGAATACACAGAGTTCAGGGAGAGCAAGACAAGATGAGCGTTTGAGATTAAAAAGTATTTAAATTGTATTATATTTATTAAAATAACCAATCGTTTTGCTAGATTAGACCCTTCTTTCTCGGCTGGGATTGTTTACAACCACATCTGTAATCGTTTGAAGCCGCATTTAAATTGCAATTTGGAAGTTCAAACTCGGGGCACCATATCAGTCCATTATATGGAGAAAAACTCAGAAATGTTTTTCTCAAAAAGCACAATTTCTTTACAACTGAAGAAAGAAAGACATGAACATCTTGGATGACAAGGGGTTGAGTAAATTATCTGTAAATTTTTGTTCTGGAAGTGAACTTCTCCTTTAAAATGATTAATGTCACACAGAATGTCACAAGTAAATGAAGAATATGAAACTCCTCCCACTTACACATTCTTTCTCTCCAGACTCTGAAGGTTCCCTTTTAGGCTATTATAAGCTGAAGCTCTGGCTTTAAGATCATTGTCAATCTGACTCACTTGCTAAGAACAGAGAACCAAAACAGGAAATTTAATGAAATAAACCTCCTTGCATTATAAACAATGACAAAATATTTTAACACGCCTAACCTTGGACATGATCTCGGAGATGTTCTTAAGTGACTGTTTGATTGGATACTTGGCCATATCCCACTGGAACCGCGTAATATATGTGACCAGATCAACTGTATGGAAATAATTTCAATTATAAGTATTTACACTACCACTCAAAAGTTTTTGAACAGTAAGATTTTTCATGTTTTTTAATGTTTTTCTTCTGCTCACCAAGCCTACATTCATTCAATTCCAAAGTACAGCAAACAGTACCATTTTTAAATGTTTTTACCATTTAAAATTACAGTTTATTTCTAATTTGAATATATTTTACAATCTAATTTATTCCTGTGAACAAAGCTAAATTTTCAGCATCATTACTTCAGTCTTCAGTGTCACATGATCCTTCAGAAATCATTCTAATATACAGTTCAAGAAACAGTTATTATTATTATTATTATTATTATCAATATTTAAAACAGTTGAGCACATTTTTTCAGGATTCTTTAATGAACAGAAAGATCCAAAGATCAGCATTTATCTGAAATAAAAGCTATTATAACATTATAGAAATTAATACTTTTATTTAACAAGGATGCTTTAAACTGATCAAAAGTGATGCTAAAGACATTTATAATTTTACAAAAGATTTCTATTTCAGATAAATGCTGTTCTTCTGAACTTCATATTTATTAAAGAAACCTGTAAAAATTGTAACTGTTTTCAATATAATAATAATAATAATAATAATACATGTTTTTGAGCAGCAAATCAGAATATTAGAATGATTTCTGAAGGATCATGTATTGATGCTAAAAAGATCAATTCTTTATTCCTGAGATCACAGGAATAAATGACATTTTAAAATATATTCAAACAGAAAACAGATTTTAAATAGTAAAAATGTTTACAAATTTTGTAAATCAAATAAATGCAGACTTGGTGAGCAGAAGAGAATATCTTAAAAAAACATTAAAAATCTTACTGTTCAAAAACTTTTGACTGGTAGTATATAATCATAGAAAATAAGATTTATAGGTTAATATACTAGGACATTCAAATATGACTCACTGGACTATGAGCGATGTCTTATATAAAATCTTGTCCAAGAAAACATGTTACTTTGACATTACTACCAGATAAATGTGTATGCGATTGTGGTAATAATCAACTGTAGTAGAGTTTAACATCAGCATTGTGGTTAATACAGTATGTATTGATGAATTTTAAGTGTACTTGCCTCCATTGGCCAAAAGATTCTCCTGAACTTTATCTCGACTGTCCTCTAACACATCAGCCATGTACTGAGCCACTTTTCTCACTACGCTGGAAAATGAAGGGGAAAAAAAATATAGCAGCATAGCGTAAATATACATTTAACTATATTTAGAGAACAACAGTGTGACCAAAGCTAAAAAAACACCATGAAGGGAGCTATGAGACAGTACCTAAAGCGGTGTGTCAGTGATAATGAACAAAATATAAAACACAAAAATAATCTAATATATCAATTTTGACACTGGTAGTAATAAGTCAAATGTAGACATGAAACCTCTCTACGAAAGAGTCCAATTTGGCAAGCTCATCTGACAGCCCTACAAGGACATCCAGAGTCCCCACCTGTTGAGAAACACCACATCTCATTAGACAAATGAGAAATGTGAAAATGTGTAATAAATAAGCCTGTATTTTTGAGTCATTTACTTTCAACTCAGGTATGTTGAACTTGTGGTTAGTGGACATGTTGGTCTGGGATGTGGCCATGTTCATCTTGTCCCACGTCTGCTGGCAGGTCTTCTCTCCGGGAGCAGAGATCAACCAGAACTCAGTCATGACTGCTCAAATGATCACAGGAAGGGCCCTGAAACATGCAGATCAAATTCTCATAGCATATGAGACACTTCAACCAAAAAAAAACTATCAAATAAATTACAGAGGTCTTTTCAAGGTTAATCATATGAGCAATTCACACTTCTCCATTTCATTCCATACAAATAAGCAGTCACGAGTCATCAGCAGATAAAACAGTGCCCATCAGCAGATAATAGGTGTCCTGCTTTAAATCGCATGTTTAGAAATTGGACACATAAAAGCGTAAAAGCGCACAGTGATATGGCACACGTATATGTTATGCCATGGGTTAAATGCGCTTTTTGATGTCTGTAAATATTGTATGAGCAGCGTTTGCGGCTGTCACGACTATCAAATTGAAATAGTTATTTAGGGATACTTACCGACTGTGTATGTCACTTCAGTAGACTACAAAATAATCTGTTAAAATTGTAAATTGTTTTAATAAAACATTATTGAAAACCCAGTTAATTGAGTCGCTGTTGAAAACCCTTCGGACAGCATCACACTTCCAGTCAGCTGATCAGAGGCGGTCGTGTTTCGTTCAGTTCACAATGCGTTCAGAATGCGCAGTGTGGGTATTTTTTAACCTTTATTAAACGCCTTCAAATAGCAAACAGGTATATGGGCCATTTTACAGAATTGGTCTAAGCTGCTGTCTCACAACCATAAAATACATTTAAAAAGCATTTAAGTATTCAAATCTTAGATGTTTACCAAGATCCATTCGTTATCTATTGAAACCCACAATAATATTTAAAATACTACTAGGCTTAATATATGTGACCCTGGACCACAAAACCAGTCTTAAGTCGTTGGGGTATATTTGTAGCAATAGCCAAAATACATTGTATAGGTCAAAATTATTGATTTTTCTTTTATGCCAAAAATCATTAGGAAATTAAGTAAAGATTGTGTTCCATGAAAATATTTTGTAAATTTCCTACTGTAAATATATCAAAACTTAATTTTTGATTAGTAATATGCATTACAAAGAACTTAATTTGGACAACTTTAAAGGCGATTTTCTCAATATTTAGATTGTTTTGCACCCTCAGATTCTATATACTGAAATAGTTGTATCTCTGCCAAATATTGTCCTATCCTAACAAACCATACGTCGATGGAAAGCTTATTTATTCAGCTTTCAGATGATGTATAAAGCTCAATTTAAAATTGACACTTATGACTGGTTTTGTGGTCCTTGGTCACATATATAAAATCATCATTTATTGGGCACTTTCAATTGAAAGGTGGCTGTCCCGAACCCTAACCCCTAAATTTCAACTTATGACAATGATACTATTTTTTTCCTCCATTGTTGTTTTAAAAGTGTCTTTTTGATTCTTTTAAAACGTGAGATCCTTTTGAGATTTTAACTACCCTGGTGAAAAAAACAGCATATGCTGGTTAGGTAGGTTTTGATGCTGGTTTATGCTGGTCCTTTGCTGGTTCATGCTGGTCCTTGACCAGCAACATGACCAGCAAAAACCAGCAAAGGACCTACCAGCATATGCTGGTTTTTTCACCAGGGTAGGCCAACATCCCATCATTTTAAAGTAAATTTGTTCAGAAGTCTCAAAAATCTGTGTGTAACCTTAAGAAACGTCACTACCGAACACCTTTTTTCTGCAATTAAGCACACTTTTTGGGAGTTATTCTATAACATTTATTTTTTATATGTATGCCACTGTTCAGAACTGTGCTAGCTAACCATGTGCTGATTAGCTAGGTTCAAAAGTATCTAAAATTGTCACTACCAAAAGTCACTACAGAAACAAAAATAAAGTATACTTAAGTATACTGAATTATCAATTATCAGTTATCAAGATTTTATGATAGTTTTTTGGTTCAATGTATATTCAGACTAATGAATCCTTAATCTTAAAATCAGTATGATCAACTTTTTGCCTTTTACAAAGTAAAATTGGATTCAAAATACAACAAATCTCATAAATTACACTTGAAATATTGTTAAAAATGTAATTGTTATTGATTTACCTCTGAAAGAAAATGTTTTATAAAATACCCAAAAAAATATATTTACAGTGTAGATGTAAGCAAAAATGTATAGGTCAATTTAACCCTTCTAATTAAATTATATATTACAGTGTTTCGGCATTGACAAATTTGGGGAGAGGACAAATATTCCAAAACTTTCTGAAAATACAATATGAGAATTAACTGCACAATTCCTGTACCTTGGATGTTATACAATTTACATACATACATTTTTTCAAGATGTTTTCAACTTTGGACCAATTCTGTAGAATGGCCCATATACCAAACTACATTTAAAATATATAAAAGCATAATTAATCAATATATATTTTTAGTATAAGACTTTTAAGGCATATTAGCTGCTTTAAGAATTACAATTAATTTTATTAGCATTTTTAAATACGATTTTAAATAAATTATTTTTTAAATGCCACAAAACTTTAAGATATCTACATTTAGGCTATGTATGTAAATAAAACTTACCTATAATTAGACAACCTCTGTTTTGCATAAAAACACTAAACTTAATATGATAATCAAAAGTATTGCATTCTTTGTAACTAACCCTTTATACATTCCGTCCCAAAAGTGGTACAGTGCAAATACGATACAAGTATAATGTTATTTGACCACATAAAATATGACATCCAACAGCAAAGTAATCTGCCAGTGATCTCTGTCATTGTGACAAAAATTCAATTCAAGTTCATTCAAAATGCATTATTTACTGTAAATAACAGGATCTGAGTGTCAGACAAAGTGTCAGAGATCTAAAATATAACTGGAGCAACATGTTTACCAACAATTTACTGAAACAAAACAAACCTTCAGTGTAGGTACATGCATTATAACAAGTTTTGTCTGAAAATTAAGCCTTTTAGTCTATTTAGGGTATTATCTGAAATTCTTTGGCAAACAAACTAAAACCCAAAACAATAAACCATAGCCTTTCACCCATCAAACGGCTACGAAAACACGTGTATACAGTGTTTAGTGTGTTTATGTACCATTGTGAAAGGGTTTGTTATGACAGCTTTGCCAGCTGTGAACCTCACCATTGTTGTTTTCTACATTATGAATCAGAAGGAATACAACTCCATGACGAAATCAGTCTGTTGACAGGGAGCAAACCAAACAGAACAACATTTTGAATCAGTTTTACTAGTTCTAGTGGTATACAGTATAACAATATACAATATACTAGCTGTATAGGACAAAAGATAATATAAAACTAACTATAAGAGTGTGTGGTATGTATCAGAAAGTACAAGCAGCTTGTTAAGCAATATAAACAGAACCCACGTTGGCCCCTACATGTTCCAAACAGTGTGTGTCTCTAAAAGGAATTTGCTAATGAATCTGATAAGAACATAATTCTTTCATGAGTACAGATGACCACGCCCACCGCTATCCGAATCCTACTAAGCGAAAGGCTGAGCTCATGAATATTAATCAGATTGGGTTGACGTTTCTTGGAATCCTCCCCAGAACGACCAGTCCTGGGCCAGTCACGTACCGACGTAGCTCACGTAGCTCTACACAAGCCAAGCCTTTGCTGTAGTAGAGTTTGTACATTAAGCCCCGCCCCTTGTTCTCTAACAAACGGTTTGGTTCGCCCGCCTTCCTCCGCCAACCATTTCTTCCTGAGACTGACGGCAGCGCTCTCGTGTTCGACCGAGCCCTCTTCACCCAGGCATATGGCACATACAGCCTCTTTTCTTTCTTCTATTTGTGTCCCCACCACTCTTTAAAAATTCCGCCGAAAAAGAGAAGACGATTTTCCAAATCATTCAGGCCGTTATCTCACGTAAGTACCGCGTTTGTTGTTGTTTTTAGCCTTCATCCCGGAAAAATCCGCCGTCTGCTGTAAGGAGCCGTGACACAACATGGCGGGTTGGTTGTAGTCGCGCTTGTTATACGGGCAACAGCAGTCCTCCGTGAAGGACAACGAGAAAAATGGATTTCAAACTCGCAAATTATGAGGATTAAAAGTGTTTATTTATATTAATCTTTAGTTGTCGGATCATGGCGGGTTTAGTTGGCTAAATAGTTAGTGAGTTGGTTCAGTGGACAAACCCAGGCGCTTACGACATGTCCTATCAGGTTATTAAATGACGAGCGTGTTACAGAATAAATTTAATACATTTTTTATTTAATTTTTAATTTAATTTAATTTAGACATTCATATATATATGGTAATAAAATACTAACGCTAGTTAGGTTTGTTTAAAATTTAGTTTAACTAAAAACATGTGTTTTGGTGTGAAGTGAGGTAATGTTTTACCAAAACAAGTCACTTTAATGCTTCTACCTATGCAAACTCTGTGTATGTGTACAAATTTAAAATAAAGTAATAGAAATAAAAAAATAAAACAAATAAGTAAATAATTATATATATATATATATATATATATATGTATGTATGTATGTATGTATATGTATATATATATATAATTTGTTTCAATTGAGCAGTTTATTGAAACTTTAGACAATCTTTAAAAAAAACTTTTTTCCTCTTTAAAAAAAACAACTTTTTTTTCTCCTATATTCTATATGTTTCTAAATATCATGATAAAATTGATTTTCCAGCCAAATTTTGATGATGTTGATCGTTTAGAGGCCTGAGAAATTAATGTCAAAAATTCCACATTAGCCTTAATAGGTTTAAGGTGGTGTCCACATTAAGCGAAAAACAAACACCATGGCCTCTGATAAATGTTCAGCAGGTTACTTCATTTATTGACCACGTGTGGGAAGATCACGATAAGACGGTGCTGTTTAATGCTTAAAAATGAGAACACAGAGTATCTGATCAGCAGGTCTGTTTAACTAGTCATGTACAAAGTACAGTAGTGAATAAGTGGTGACTTGATAAAAACATTAGAGCCTACAAATAAAGTGATGCTGAAAATGTATAATGGACCGGTAACATGTTTAGCTACACTTCTGTGTTCTAAAAGTTTATTTTATCCATCAGCTGCTCTTGTAAATCAAATGTTTATGTATACACCTGTTTTTGTGACTCCGCAGGGCTCCCCACTCTCCCTGCGAGTGTATAAGCGCTACCCAGAAGGCCTAGGGGAGGCCCTCTACCGCGAGCAGTTCGACTTCAACGCTGAGCCGCCTTGGGATCCTAGTTGATAGCGGGAGAGGACCATCTCCCACGTTGTCCATGTGAGTCCATTAATATTAGACACATCCCTTCTGAAGTACCATTTGGAGACAATTGCATAATACGATTTATTTAATTACACATAAAATCTGCACTCACCCAACTGTAGTGGATTGTTTTTACTTTTACGTAACACTATTGGTGGCTTATATGTAACGCCTTTGTCCCCCGTTCATACTGCACAAAATCCATCGGTAATACCATCAAATGCTCCATTGTGCTTCAAAGCCACCAGGATTTATCTTGATTGGGTCTGAGTAAAAAAAAATAGCCTGTAGGTCACATTCTTGAAGCCTGTGTGTTGTCGTCATCTCTAAAGATGGACTCATGTGATGCCTTCTCCAGTTATGTGATTCATTTTCCCTGCCTCTTGTATTTATTAGCCAGTTTAGATCAGTTGATAGCCTTACAATGACTTTGAACTTCCAGTTCAGAGTTTGCTCATAAAACAGTGTTTTGAAATATGTGGGTAGGTGTTGTAGTTGGACACTTTGACGGTTGAGGTTTGGTGTGAAAGCATGATGTTGTGCAAGTTGTTGTTATGACAATGCTATGTTATGGTTTCCCCTGAACAGTTTGTTGCATACCCAGAATACCCCAGCGGCTCAGTAAACTCTCTATGATTGTCGGATTTGCGGAATACGGTTGAGATGAAAGGATTCGTTGATGCACCAAACTACTTCATTGAACTGCTTGCGGGAGGAACGACCCTTGAAGATGTCATCGACAACCATGTCTATGAGCAAAATCTGGTGAGTTCAGAAGATTCTGATCATCTGTTTCAGTAAACACAGCAGTGGTGTTTCTGTCTTTTTCATTGATTGATCTGATGATGTTTGTCAGGCTGAAAAGAATGCATTTGTTGTGGCCGACCTTGGGGCCCTAATGCGACAGCATGTTCTGTGGAAGACCACTATGCCTCTCGTTCGACCCTTCTACCCGGTCAGCTGTAACAGCAGCCCTGTAGTTATTGAAGTCCTGTCTGCTCTTGGTGTTGGTTTTGTCTGTGCAAATAAGGTAACGTTTTATTTGAGTCTTACCTGTAGATATTAGAAAGATCTCAAAACGTACATTCTGAAGGCACACCACCTTGTTTACACCAGTTTGCTTACTACTTTTAGGCTGAAACCACATTGGTACTGAATCATGATGTCCCACCTGAGAACATCATCCTGTCTGGAGTTTGCAAGCAGCTTTCACTCATTAAACACGCAGCCAAGACTGGCATTAACTATTTGGTCTGTGAAAATGAGACAGAGCTTCGCAAAATTGCCCGTGCCCATCCTGAGGCCAAGTAAGTCCTTAAGACATATCATATGTATGCATATTATATGCGACTCTGGACAACAAAACCAGTCATAAGTAGCACGGGTATATTTGTAGTAATAGCCAATAATACATTGTATGGGTCAAAGTTATCTATTTTTCTTTTATGCCAAGTAAAGATTTTCAGATAGTTGTATCTCGGCCAAATATTGTCCTATCCTAACAAACCATACATCAATTGAAACTTATTTATTCAGCTTTCAGATGATGTTTAAATCCCAATTTCAAACAATTGAGCCTTATGGTCCAGGGTCACACATATTAAAACAAAATGAGTGTTTTATTTAAAAGTCAATAAAATTCTCTTTAAGAAATTAACACTTATTTAGCGAGGACATACTAAATTTTCAACATTGATATAAAAAATGTTTCTTGAAATGTTACTAATCAGCATATTAAAATGATTTCATGTGACAGTGAAGAAATTTCAGCTTTGCTATCACAGGAATATGTTACATTTGAAAATATATTAACATAGACAATAAATTAAAATAACTATAATAATATTATAACATGTTGCTTTACTGTTAAAAATGCATGAGAGAGACTTATTTATTAAACATTTAACAAATTATACCAACCCAAAACCTTTGAATGATAATGTATAGTATTTTTTTTTAGTGTTGTCATTTGATTAAAAAAAAAAAAAAAGTCACCAATTAATTACACATTTTTTCTGAAATTAATTGCGGTTTATCCCACTTAACATTAAAGTTTTTAAATAGACTTTTATATTGCAGTACTTTTACATTCAATCCTCATGTAGAAACAACATAGACGGTATATTTTAAATATGTAATGGCATATTTTTTTTATGACTGAACGTGAGTATCACTGTCTCTAGGAAATTGTTTTTTTCTTCCAAATATTTAACCGTTGGCTATAGCCATTCAACATTGCAGAATAGAGTATAATCTTAACATTTATTAGACTTTAAAAATAACAACTTCTAATTTAAGTGAATTTACAACAATCTTCGCATAAACCCACTATTTACCTGTGCCTATCAGCAAGTAGGAAATGTACAGAAGTTTTTTTCTTTTGTTCTTTGATTAACAGACATCACAGCAGCTGGGTTAATTGGCTGCTATTACTTTAAGAGCTGCCGCTGCTGAACGTGATGTGAATCTGACACGCATGCTCGAAGTTTCATTCGTGCTTTAATGTGAAATGATACAGGCTACAGCGCATGCCGCTGCCATATTTGTGCGTGCAATTGAAGAGCATGCACTATGAGCACAGTGTAATGGGTGAAAGCAGAGGAAAATTTGTTTTTTACTGACCCATGGCCTGACAACATCTCATCTAACTGCAGTTCACTGTTGTGAAGCCCTAGCCCTACCCCTGCATTAATGGCATTACATATTGTTAACCCGGTTAAACTGGAAAAATAATTGCCTGTGTTAACGCGCTAATTTTGACAGCACTGCAATTTATATTATATTACATCATATTATAATGTTCACAAAATATTTATGAACTGTTCTTGTCTTAACAGGCTTTTGCTTCAAGTGTCTACTGACGCACAGGTCGAGGAGGCAAGTGTGACCATTGGTTGCTCCCTGAAGAGCTGTAGACACCTTCTGGAAATGGCCAAGGAGTTAAGTGTGAATGTGGTTGGAGTGACGTAAGTCAACTGATTTTTCTCCATAAATCTGCTGTTAATTTCTTTGTCTTAAGAGTTTTTAAAAAGTGAGGCTTCTTCACAGGTTCCAGGTACCAGCATCATGCCGAGATCCCCAAGCATACACCCATGCACTGTCAGACGCCCGTTGCATCTTTGACATGGCGGTGAGTACAAGTATTATAATTTGATAATTGGGTTTAGATTTATTAGTAAATCCCATGTGTCTACTGGAGTGCTGAGTCTTCCTTGTTTCTACAGAAGGAACTAGGCTTTGACATGAAGATCCTGGATATCGGTGGAGGATTCAGTGGTTCTGAGTTTCAGTTGAAACAGGTATGGCAAGTATCTGTGTTACATTTGTTTTTCTTCTTTGCATATCATCCACTTACTCAAAGCTGTTCTTTGGTGTCTGTTTGATCAGGTACATTCGATCGTCAGACCCCTGCTGGAGGCCTATTTCCCCTCAGTGTCTGGAGTAAGTGTCATCGCTGAGCCGGGAAATTTCTTTGTGTTTTCCTCCTTCACTCTGGCTGTCAATGTTATTGGCAAAAAAGGGATATACCGGGATCTCCATGGTGGTAAGTCCCATAATTCTTGAGAAATATAAAGTGCATTAAATGCATCCGCCTTATTTTCTCACTGTCTTTTGTGCTTTCAGATGAACTGACCCCAAACGACGCACCAGAATTTGTGTATTACATGAATGATGGTGTTTATGGATCTTTCATGGGGAAGTTGTTTGGAAATGTCATCACCACACCATCTGTCCACAAGGTACATAGCAAACATGTAAACACATGAGCAATATTTATATCAGTTGCCTGAGATTTCTAATCTCATTGTTTTCTGTTTTACAGATGTCGCTCACCCTAAATAAGCCAGTGTTTTCCAGCAGCCTGTGGGGTCCGTCGTGTGACCCGCTGGAGCAGGTGGTGGAGCATTGCCTGCTCCCTGAGCTCGCTGTTGGGGACTGGCTCATTTTCAGCAACATGGGGGCCAGCGGTCAGGAGGGTCCGGCAACCCTCAGCGACACAGACCAACCACCTGTGTATTACACCATCTCCACAGATGACTGGTGAATAACATCACATTGCATGACCTTTTGTGCTTGTTGCAGACTGTTTTTGTCTTCCTCTATTCATTTCACCCATTCCAAAGGGTGACTGTGCAATTTATGGGATAGTTCATCCAAAAAATTAAAATTCTGTTATTGATTACTCACCCTTGTGTTGGACCCCGTAGGACCCATTTATCTTTAGAACACCAATTAAAGATATTTTTGATGAATTCTGGGAGATTTCTGACCCTGAAATTAAGGATGAACCACTGATGTCACGTTGATGACTATTTTAATGATGTTGTTACTACCTTTCTGGGCCTTGAACGTGTCTATGCAGGGTCAGAAAGCTCTCAGATTTAATCATAAATATCTTAATTTGTGTTCTGAAGATGAACAAAGGTCTTATGGGTTTGGAACAACATGAGGGTGAGTAATTAAAGGAGAACTCCACTCCCAGAACAAAGATCTACATGTAATGTACTCACCCCCTTGTCATCCAAGATGTTCATGTCTTTCTTTCTTCAGTCGTAAAAATTTGTTTTTTGAGGAAAACATTTCAGCATTTTTCTTCATATAATGGACTGATATGGTGCCTTAAGTTTGAACTTCTGAAATGGAGTTTAAATGCGGCTTCAAACGATCCCAAATGCAGTTGTAAATGATCCCGAGGAAGAAGGGTCTTACCTAGCGAAACGATCGATTATTTTCATTAAAAGAAATACAATTTAAATACTTTTTAATGCCAAACGCTCGTCTTGTCTTACTCTGCCTGAACTTTTTATTTCTGGTTCATGACAGTTAGAGTATGTCGAAAAACTCTCATCTCATGTTCTCCCTCATCCTCAGAATCATCCTATATCGCTCTTTTACGTTTTTTTGTTAAGGGTGTTTGATCTTTGCACAGACTGGGTCAGTACTTCTGCAGTGACATAGGATGATTTTGAAATGATTTTTGAAGTTGAGGGAGAAAATACGACTGTCTTAAATCAGAATACACTGAGTTCAACGAGAGCAAGGCAAGACGAGCGTTTGAGATAAAGAAAAAGTATTTAAAGTGTATTTTTTTTAAATGAAAATAACATTTCATTTCACTAGATAAGACCCTTCTTCCTCGGCTGGGATCGTTTACAACCACATTTGGGTCCATTATATAAAGAAGAAAAATCCTGAAATGTTTTCCTCAAAAAACATAATTTCTTTACGACTGAAGAAAGAAAGACATGACAAGGGGTTGAGTACATTATCTGTAAATTGCTGTTTTGGAAGTGGGGTTCTCCTTTAACAGAATTTTCATTTTTGGGTAAACTATCCCTTAAAAGGTGGTTGTTTTGGACATTTTGTGTCTTTTTATCAGCTTCTATCTTGAACTGATTGGTCAAAGGCCTTATTGATTTAAGCTTATGCACCTCAGTTTTAGCAAACATTGCCAAAATGATCAACACGAAAGGCTTTTTTCACTCAAGAGCTTAATTGCATGTGCTCAGATCAATACAAAACCCTTGCTAACTGAAGGAAAACAAGTTGACAAAGATTGAATCCAACAGATGGTGATAATGAGAGATTTTCAGAACAGTACAAAGGTTAAAGTTAATATAATGTTGTTTTCCCTTTTCCTCCAGGTTTGAGATGCAGGAGGCTGGAATTTCTCTTGATGACACCATGAAAAATCTCTCATTGGTCCAGTATGGCTTGTAAATGAGCCAGACTCCGTCCACTAACCACTGGGCATGTGAATAGCTTGCAGAGTCAACATTCCAACAGTCATGGGTGGAAAAATTATATTCGTTTTGGTGGGGGAGAAAAAATGGCTTGGTCAAAAACTAATTGATTGACATTGTTACCTCAGTTTCTCACAAAAGGCTCACTTTCCTTATCACTCAAAAAGAATGGCAGAAAACCCATATAAAATAACATATGCAACAAAATGGATGACTGTGGAGATGGCACCCAAATCTTGGGTTTCTTAATCAAACACCGTTTACATAAATGTTCAACTAATTTAATTTTATTATGTATACATATATAGATATAGATGACCTACTGACAGTCTTGTAAATGAGTTGTCTGTACATCAAAATACATTTGTCTCGAATCAGGATAGAGTTTAGATTCTGCACAAATAGGCCATGACCCTTTAGCGTGTGAACAAGTGAAACTTGGTTTAGCAATTCTGTCCTTGTTCTCTCGTTCTCACTTTCCATGGTTTTATAGGAGTAGGGAGCTTCTCGTCGCTCCTCATGCCAAATGATGGTTTCCTCATTACATGTGGTGCGTCACGTGACAGTATTTCCAAAGGTTGTTATATATTTCATAGTGCTCTATGGTTGAGTGTGCTGTCATTTTGCAGTGTCCCTTCAAATGATTTGAACGTTCTGCCAGGTAGATATAATTGGTCTCATGTTTTCCCTTATGGTATGTTTTATGAAACTAGAAAGACTGCCTGGTGTTATGAATCTGCTGACAACATGTTAAGAGATCATATTTACCTCAAGTAACGCACCTAAAATACAAGTTTCACCACAATCAAATTATATGCTGCAAGGCACTAGCTCTCAATCTAAAATCGCAAATTCAAATGGTGTATATTTTAAATTCATGTTATACCTCTTGTGTGTCTAGCATGGTGTCTAAGGTTGATTATAACAGCTCACTGTTTTATAAAATCACACACCCCTTAGAAATGAAATATACCTTTTGTCTAAGTCCACTAATGGACCATTGCCTGTTTTTGACTGTAAAATTGTGCTTGTAAAAGTAATTAAAATATTAATTTAATACATTTCTGAGCAAATACGATTGTGTCGTTTTTGTCTCAAAACAGTGCAAGACCTTTGAAAGTAAAATAAAACCCTGTGTGAATGAATGAATATTTATAGCTATAAATTTATAAACCATGTATTTATACATGCACACACTACCAGTCAAAAGTTTTTAAACAGTAATATTTACTTTTAAACAAGTCTCGTCTGCTCACAAGCCTGCATTTATTTGATCCAAAACACAGCAAAAGCTGTAATATTGTGAAATATTTGTACTATTTGAATATATTTTAAAATGTAATTTATTCTTGTGATCGAAGCTAAATTTTCAGCATCATTACTTACGTTTTCAGTGTGACATGATCCTTCAGAAATCATTCTAATATACTGATTTGCTGTTCAAGGAGCTATTATTATTATCAACAGTGTTGGGGAAAGTTACTTTTAAAAGTAATGCATTACAATATTGAGTTACTCCCTAAAAAAGTAACTAATTACATTAGTTACTTTTTATGGAAAGTAATGCGTTACTTTACTTTTGAGTTACTTTTTAAATCTGAGCTTGTTTGTTTTTAATATAAAAAGTTATATTTTGGCAAATGTAAAAGCCTTTTCACACCAAAAGCCTCAGGCTTTGAGAAAAGTAAATTCAAATTTGTACAGTAGACCGCAGATGAAAAAAAAAAAGTCAACTCTTCAGCAATAAAAAAAAGGAAAACAATAAACACTATACCGTTCAAAAGCTTGGAGTCAGTATTTTTTATGAGCAATTGTAGAAATACTGTTATTAAGCAAGGATGCAAAAGTAATGATAAATGTTACAAAATTTTTATATTTAAGATAAATGCTGCTGTTCTGAACTTTCTATTCATCAAAGAAACCTAAAAAAAATTCTACTCAGTTTTAATAATAAATGTTTTTTTTTTTTTTTTGAACAGCAAATCAGAATATTAGAATGGTTTCTAAAGGATCATGTGACTAGAGTAACAATTCAAGCTTTTAAATCACAGCAGTAAAATACATTTTAAAATATATTCAAATAAAACCTATTTAAAAAGTTATTTTAAATAGTAAAAATATTTAAAAATTGTACTCTTTTTGCTGTACTTTGGATCAAATAAACGCAGGCTTGGTGAGCAGAAGAGACGTCTTTAAAAAACATAAAAAATCTTTTTTTGGACTGGTAGTGTATATTTATATACTAGAACTAGCTGACGGGTGGTTTTATACTGAATTAATTTTAGCTTTACGTAAGACGAGATTCAAAAGGGTTAACGTCAATAGAGCGGAACAGTGGAGGAGGAGCTAGAAGCGTGTTGTACTCTACTTTCAGTAGCTAATTCTCAATGACAGACGACATAGAGAAATCGCAGCTTTACTGCTGCTGACCAAAGACGATTAGAACCATGAACTCCAGTATAAGCAACACTCCGACGAACATTATGGAATATCAGGTAATAAATTTATTCTCCAGCATTTAAACGCGATTCTGCGGCCTTCGAGTAAATGTTGAATCTGCTTGTCTGGTTATGTGTACGGCTATGAGCTTTCATAACAAAGAGCCTCGCATATTAAGTAAGGTAACCGAAAAGGTAAATAGATGGATGTATAACATTAATGATGATAAAAAAAAAAATCTAAATCTTAAAAATATATAATAATGACAGTGTAAGTAAAAAGGGTGTTAAATATTACGGATTTTCAGATAAAATACTAAAGATAAAAGTTGTAACATTATGGACAAAGTGAAATTAAACTGACTTGGATATTTATTTTCTAAGTTAAATATAAATATAATATGAGATTTGTAGTGTTGTTGTTTAAATCACATGTACATCGTCCATTTCAATTTTTCGTAAGCAGATTCGTCATCGGTTCGCCTCAGTTCAGTAGTTGTAGGCAGCATCTGTTCCCCTTGCGCTCTCATAATGAGTAATGTAGGAAGACAAGTAAATGAGTTAATATTTTTAAACCCCTAATCCTCTATTAACAGTTCTGTTTCTCCTGCAGAATGGTCACAAGGATGTTGACACAAACATTGTTGAAGACGAACCCCTTCTCAGAGAAAACCCAAAGCGATTTGTCATTTTCCCTATTCAGTATCCCGACATCTGGAAAATGTACAAACAAGCTCAAGCTTCATTCTGGACAGTTGAAGAGGTGAATGTTATTTTTAAATCATCAATTTAATATTTAAGTAACATTCTGGCAACTGTGAAAATGAAAGTACTTTATAAGTATAGTAATAAATGTTGTACTTACAAAATAATTACAACGTGCGACTACCATGCCAGGACACTGGTGGTATTAATTACATAATTCACCCACAAATTGTTATTATTTAAAGGCCCGGTTACTATAATTATAAAGTTGTAATAATTGTTTTCATTCTGTAAGAATGGCGCAGTCCGCTCATCTATAACGATAAGGATAACGAGGAATGTTCTCGTTAAATTGCTTTCAGAGCATTTTTTTCCAGCTGATAAACTAGAAAAACATTGACAGCCAATCAGAATCGACCAGACAAAAAAAGCTTGCTTATGCATTTTAAGCGGCGGACGAAATAACTTCAGCATGCGCTTAATATAAACACAATGTTGATTCGCTTTTTGTTTACATACGCCTTTCAGAATCTGAATCAGAATCAAAATAAGAGGGATCATACAAAATGCATGTTAGTTTTTATTTAGTACTGACCTAAATAAGATATTTCGCATAAAAGACGTTTACATATAGTCCACAAGAGAGAAATAATAGTTGAATTTATAAAAATGACCCGGTTCAAAAGTTTACATACGCTTGATTCTTAAAACTGTGTTGTTACCTGAATGATCCACAGCTGCGTTTTTTGTTTAGTGATAGTTGTTCATGTGTCCCTTGTTTGTCCTGAACAGTTAAACTGCCTGCTGTTCAGAAAAATCCTTCAGGTCCCACAAATTATTTGGTTTTTCAGCATTTTTTATTTTTTTTGACAACAATAATACAGTTATTGATATCCACCTTTTTCCCATAAAAACGGGCGCAGCCATTTGTAAATTTTATGGGTCTGACATCCGGTCTCATCTGCATCCAGCTATTTTTAGCTGTACAAAACGGTTCGTTTTGCTGCTTAATATTGCAAATGGCGTGTCCTACAATGTTATTTTAATGTATTATCTTAATTATGAGGACACTGGTTTGTAGTGCAAACAGTTTTACCATTTACTGCACGTCATTCTTCTCGTTATACAGGAAGTCTCACCCTTAGGCTTACTTTTGCGTCAGTGTTGCCAAGTCCGCTGTTTTCCCGCGGAATTGGGCTACTTTAACATTGCTACCGTGGATTTTTTTTCATGTCTACAGGTTGACGCGTCCACAGTAATGTTATATTTAGCCACTGGAATGTGAATTGCACCAAAATACACAACGTGTATTTTGGGTGGGTTTTGTTGCAAAAACCTGGCAACCCTGTTCTGCATTGAAGAATAAGGTGGATAGTTATCTATTTTAGCGTTTCTAGTTCTAATTCTGTGAGAATAGGGACGTTTATGACACAACTACAATGAAAACACAGAGGAATGTTATTGTTGAAATGGCTTTTAGAATGATTTTTTTCCATTGCTGATAAATGATAAAACATTGACGGCCAATCAAAATCCGCCATGACATGCCGCAAATGCTTTTGATAAACAGTTTATCTCCCATTGGTTTGGGTCAATGTAGTTATCTTTCTTGTTGTAAATGGGCCTTTACTCACCCACATTTAAAATAACCTGAAAGTGAATTTGCTGGTTCTATAAGAACATTTTATTAAAAGTAGCATTTGTGCTTGTCCCTGTGAATATAAAACTGCTAAACATTTCAGTGGTTTGTTTAGGTGGATTTATCAAAGGACTTGGTTCACTGGGACAGCCTGAAGTCTGAAGAGAAACACTTCATATCCCATGTACTGGCTTTCTTTGCAGCAAGTGATGGGATAGTCAATGAAAACCTGGCAAGTGCATTGTCTTCTTAGCTACATTAAGACTATAGAATCCAATGTGAAATTTCAGATTGAATAGATCAGTCTAAGTTGTGTTCCATTCTAAACAAGCATCATGTGTTTATGTCACAGGTGCAGCGGTTCAGTCAAGAGGTGCAGATCCCAGAGGCTCGCTCCTTCTACGGCTTTCAGATCCTCATAGAGAATGTGCACTCCGAAATGTACAGCATGCTCATTAACACCTACATAAGGGATCTGAAAGAGAGGTGAGAACAAAATGAAGTTTGTTTTTCTACATTAACAATGTCAGTTAGTGCTTTTACACAGGTGACAGGTGCAAGATTCAGTTAAGCAGTTGATGCTAACATTTTCCTTATGTGGTTCATGAGCAAAATTTGCAAGATAGTTTTTTCTCACCACAAAAAAATGTCTGATACAAATAAGAGATTAAATTATTGATTGTTCTACTTGTGTTTTATCAGAGGATCTTTGATTAAAATTGTAATATACATGTTATAACAGCTATACATATTGACTTTAAACAACTTTATTTGTTACAGTTGAGGTCAAAAGTTTACATACACCTTGAAGAATCTGAATCAGAATCAAAATAAGTGTGATCATACCAAATGCATGCTATTTTTTTATTTAGTACTGACCTAAATAAGGTATTTCACATAAAAGACGTTTACATATAGTCCACAAGAAAAAATAATAGTTGAATTTATAAAAATGACCCGTGCACATACGCTTGATTCTTAAAACTGTGTTGTTACCAGAATGATCCACAGCTGTGTTTTTTGTTTAGTGATAGTTGTTCATGTGTCCCTTGTTTGTCTCGAACAGTTTAACTGCCTGCTGTTCAGAAAAATCCTTCATGTTTTTCAGCATTTTTGTGTGTTTGAACCCTTTCCAAAAATGACTGTATGATTTTGAGATCCATCTTTTCACATTGAGGACAACTGCGGGACTCATATGCAACTATTACAGAAGGTTCAAACACTCACTGATGCTCTAGAAGCAAAAACAATGTATTAAGAGCCGGGGGTGAAAACTTTTTGAATTTGAAGATTAGGGTAAATTTCACTTATTTTGTCTACTGGGAAACATGTAAGTATCTTCTGTAGCTTCTGAAGGGCAGTACTAAATGAAAATAGGTATGATATTTAGGCAAAATAAGAAAAATGTACACATTTTCATTCTGTTCAAAAGTTTACACCCCCCGGCTCTTAATGCATCGTTTTTGCTTCTGGAGCGTCAGTGAGCATTTGAACCTTCTGTAATAGTTGCATATGAGTCCCTCAGTTGCCCTTGGTGTGAAAAGATGGATCTCAAAATCAAACAGTCATTTTTGGAAAGGGTTCAAATACACAAAAATGCTGAAAAACCAAAGAATTTGTGTGACCTGAAAGATTTTTCTGAACAGCGGACAGTTTAACTGTTTAGGACAAACAAGGGACTCATGAACAACTATCACTAAACAAAAAACACAGCTATGGATCATTCAGGTAACAACGCAGTATTAAGAATCAAGCGTA
The DNA here is from genome assembly GCF_022985175.1 of Labeo rohita. Lineage (NCBI taxonomy): Eukaryota > Metazoa > Chordata > Actinopteri > Cypriniformes > Cyprinidae > Labeo > Labeo rohita. Next base: position 12,203,690 of record NC_066887.1, on the reverse strand, counting down.
TGTATTATTTTCTCTTGTGAACTATATGTAAACGTCTTTTATGTGAAATATCTTATTCAAATCAGTACTAAATAAAAAATAGCATACATTTTGTATGATCCCTCTTATTTTGGTAAAATAATTGACATTTAGCAGATTTTACAAGGTGTGTGTAAACTTTTGACTTCAACGGTATATGTAAATGATCCTCTCTAAATCCAAACTTCTTTTTCTTAAAGGGATTATTTGTTTAATGCGATTCACACCATGCCTTGTGTAAGGCAGAAAGCAGACTGGGCCTTACAGTGGATCTCTGACACAAACTCAACTTTTGGTGTGTGGAAAAAATAAGCATACAATATTGAAATAAGCATACAATATTGATTATTTCACTTGATCAACAGCAGTGTTTATATATTCATCTGTTTATTTTCAGGAGAGCGATTAGTGGCATTCGCGGCAGTGGAAGGCATCTTCTTCTCCGGATCGTTTGCTGCCATCTACTGGTTGAAGAAAAGAGGCCTGATGCCTGGACTCACCTACTCTAATGAACTCATCAGCAGAGATGAGGTTAAAACTTTAAGATATTTACAGCTTTATGATATTTAGATCATGTTTGGATCAAGATTTGTTATCTGTGTCCATGATCTGTTGTAAATTTAATGCAAAAGCTATTACCGATTATTGATTGTGCCGTCTGTAACTTCACAGGGTCTGCACTGTAATTTTGCATGTCTAATGTACAGCTACTTGGTGAAAAAACCTTCTGCTGACCGAGTGAAAGACATCATCACAAAAGCTGTGAGCATTGAACAGGTACGTACATTGTAGCGTACTCTAGTATTGGAGAATGCATTATTCCAGGCATGAATGTAACTGCATTTGCTTGTTTTTTTTGTAGGAGTTTCTCACAGAGGCTTTACCAGTCAATTTGATCGGGATGAACTGCTCTCTTATGAAGCAATACATTGAGTTTGTGGCTGACCGGCTGCTAACAGACTTAGGATTGCCCAAAGTCAGTATTTCGTCGGGATTGTATTATCATTTTTGTTTGATAATCTTAATATTTATATAACAGCGCTTTTTAAATTCTGTCTCAAAAGGTTTACAAGTCAGAAAACCCCTTCGATTTCATGGAGTCAATTTCATTGGAGGGAAAAACGAATTTCTTCGAGAAGCGAGTGGCCGAATACCAGCGACTTGGAGTGATGTCAAACACGATGGAGTGTGAATTTACTCTCGATGCAGATTTCTAACGATGAACTAGAAGAAATATTATTTATTTTTGGGACGGTTTCATTAGGTTCTACTGAAAAAAAAATGTCATTCAGTTGACTTTTTTTTCTTTTACTTTTAAGTCTAAGGTGAAAGTAAATAATAAACTGTAGACTTTTTTAGGGTTTGTTTTGTTTTGGTTTCTTTTTTCATGCAACAGGTGCAAAACTTCTAGAATTTTAAAGATGTTTTTATGTTTTACTTGATTACTGTACCTAAGTATTAAATATTATTTTGGGGATTTGTTCTTCACTCAAGTGCAATTCGAACTGGCTACTTGTCATTTACTTAATTACATTTCTGAAGAAAAAACAGTACTATTTACTTCTTATTTCAACTTTATTACAAAAGTACTCATTAAGTTTTTGCATTTTATTTTCTTCCATCTTACACACATCAATCAGATACGTTTCAGCTTCATTTATAACTAATCTTCAGGGAAATGTCTGGCTTCAATTTTTTATTTTTTTTAGCCAGTTTAATGAATTCTGTTTGTCCATTTTGATACAGCCGTTAGCTGTCTGTGCAGTATATTGGTTGAATGCACACAACTGAATGCAAATAAAATCAGTGATGAGAATTTAAATACGATTAATATTTTGGTGGCCATGATCGCTTTGTGTTTATTAAATGTTACAAATCTCCAAAAAATGAACGTTGTATGTTAAATTAATTGTAAATCAAGTTTAATTATGTTCTTACCAGGGAGTGGATAAGAGGTATTATAATTACAGTATATACTAAGTAACAATAGGGGCTGTCAATTAATTATTTTTTAATCTAAATAACTACATGACTCTTTTGAATTCTTTTTTAGTGTATCAAAAATATTTATAATTCAGTTAGAGTGGTTACTGAATTAATTAATCTAACTTATTAATAACTCTACATTAAAGTTGCAGAGTTTAGGATTTAGGATTAAAGTTATTCTGTAACTAAGGCTTTTGAGACTCAAGTCAGCATTGCTGCTGACAAACGCAGATTAAATATACGGACTAAATATGTTACGTCAAGTTATTGCATTATGCATTATTTGTTTAGTGATTTTATTTAAAATACAGTTTGAACCAGTTACTTAACCAAAATTTTATTTTGGAGGACCAAACCTGCAGAAACTATAAATAAATAAATGAATGAATGATTTATTAAAACAAATACAATTCATTTGTAATAAAATTTAATCCAGAATTTATTTTTATTACCTTTTTTTCTTTATTTATTATTATCTGTATTCATTTTTACATATTTACTATTTATACTTTTATTTACTTATTCTTTCATTTTTAAATTATTTTTATATTTATTTATTTATTTAGCTATTTTTTTGTTCCAACATGCAGATTTGGTCCTCCATACTGAACCAATTTTTGATGGGTTAAAACCACTTACGTAGAGATTATATAGATCAGTGTGGTCAAAACTAAAATAATATAATTTGACTGATGAGGTTAGTAAAAAAAATAAATAATATAATAATATTTTATCTAATAAAATATATAGAAAAATTAATTAATTAATTAATAAACGGAAACATAAGCTGAGAATATATCTAATTTCATTGTTTGAAGAATCTGTCAAATTTTTTATTACTATTTTTAAAAAGGGGAAGTCAGTCTACCTCAATCAAAAAAAAAAAAAAAAGTGAGATAGTAGGAAGTGAGCCCGGAAACTTTTTAGATACAAAAAATCAGACAAAATAAAAATTGAGAATATATTTCTTAGTCCAAAAATGCTGCGTCCTCCTAGGACGCCCAAAAGTGCTGTCTAGGAAGTCAAATCGATGTTTTGAAACACAGCCATCATGTAAGAAGCCGAGAAATATCAAAGCCACTCCCTCCTGCCATTCACTCTCTCCCGCTGCCAGCAGCAGCTCACTCTCCGTCTCTGCGTGCGGTTCTTGTCCGCCTGCTTAAAATGGACCAGGACTGGCGAGCTTTGGCCGCACAGCGAGCCGAATACGTGTCTGACCGTATCCGCGGGCTGCTGTCCTCCGGCCTGGACTTCCTTCGGGCCGAGCTGGGGGTTGATCTGGGGATAAAGCCGGAGCAGTATCCGTCGTGGCTGATTCTGAGCGCGGCGCTGTTCGGGCTGACTGTGCTGGTGCTGCTCGCGGCCTGTGGACGGAGGAAACGCCGAGCGGCGCCCGTTCGGGTTACCGGGACTCCCAGCACCGCCGTTGCCGCCGAGATCCCTGCTAAGGCCGCCCTGCCACCGAAGACTGTGAAGACCGAGCCGAGCGAATCGAAAAAGAAGAACAAAAAGAAAGCAGCCGACAAGGTAAGCGGCCTGTGATCGTGATCTCCTAATGCTAAACGCTGTGATTCAAAACTAAGACCGCTGCTAAGTTTTGGACACTTTTGTGATACGCAAAAATGCGGTCTAGGCAGGCAGCCTACTACTAGGTTTTGAGATACAACGTCTTCCTAAAATCAAAAAAATCAAAAAATAAGTGAAAATCATACTCAACTGACTTGAGTTTAATAGAGAGTAAGTTAGCTGCTAACATGCTAACCTGTCAAAACCGCTAAGAATCAGCTGTTCAGATAGAAAGCCTTTCCCTATCAAAACCATTCAGTTCTATATTGCTTTTCGTCATATTTAGGATTAAATGGACGAGTCTGACGTTGTTTTTTGATTAGAAATACTGTAATAAGATAGACACGAAGGCGATAGGAGAGCCACGTAGCACAGACCGTTTCAACACACTCCTAAGTTTCGTTTTGGCTAAACACCACCTTTTGCGCGTCTACACTATAAAGTAATAGATTTTGTGGCCCAAGGGGAGTTTTCAAGCATTGTCAGTTGATAGAGGAAGGAAATTGAAGAATTTTTGGTGTGTAACTGTCATTTGCCAACAGCAGAAGGCCCAGGCGAATGGACAGACAGTGGCTGAACGTCAAGAGGAAATCAAAGTCACCGTGGAGAAAAAGAAACCTCCTCCTCCACCTGCTCCAGCTCCAGCACCAGCACCAGCACCTGCACCAGCACCAGCACAGCCACCTGTGGATACAAAGGTTGGTCCACCTAGTGTTCCTGCTGGTTTCGTTGGGGAAGTGTATTTGTTTATGTGTTTGTAGTAACAATACTTGTAGTAACTAAGGCGTTTTTGGCATCTGTGGTGCGTCTTAGCTTTTCTGAATAGCAAAAATGTTTGGGGGTTTTGGATTTGCTAACAACGTCGAACACACAGTTAAACCAAAAATTATTCAGACACCAGATATTTTTTTACTAATCGGTGCGGGACACTATAATATATATTGTGAGGATAATAATATAAGTGAGGATGGCAAAGTAAAGTATACCGTGACATACCCCAAAATTCTTCATACAGTGGACTACCAGTACAATGTATAAAAATTTGGGACCAAAAATTTGGTTTGACACTTTGATCTGCCCATGTTTTGTTGCATTCCTTTCTATCAAAGTTACCTGACATTGTCAAGAAAAATTTGTTCTGACAGTTTAACTCTAAATTCTTGTCTCATTTTATTACCATTTTCTAAACCAATATAGCGAATAAACTGATAATGTGAGAAATGTTAAAGGTATCTGAATGTGCAGTGTAACTGGAACACTTGTACCTCTGAGTCGAATGTGTGTCATAATAAACGCGCAAGTCAGAAACAAAATGGAAGTAGCATGAACAAAGCAGAAGAATCATACTGTGAGCAAAAACCCACATAACTATGACGAAAAAATTAATTTCTATCACTTATTTATACGTGATATCACAACTGAATGTGAAGCAAACCTTTTAAATGTAGTTCTTGGCCCGTTCACACCAAGAATGATAAAAATTAATTATACACTTTAAAGGCAGTGAATTTGGGTGTCAGTTGTCTGCTTTATCATTCATTATCTTTCTGAAAAAATTCAGAAAGTGATTCCAAAAGTGAATTATTTAAGACATAAATATTATATAATAGTATATGTATTTTATATATATAAAACACTTAATATATAGATAAACGCTTACAAAAGCAAATAAAATGTGTTATTTGTTTACCTGCGTGTCACACAAGGGTGTATCAGTATTTGTATTAGTATTGAACCGTTAAGTATAAGGCTTTCAGTTCGGTGAGCATTTTAAACTGAATGATTCGTTGGAGTAATCCTATTATGTTTGGAAAATAGCTTAAAGGCGTAGCTCACTTCCAGAACAAAAAATTACAGGTAATATACTCACCCTGTTGTCATCCAAGATGTTTAAGTCTTTCTTTCTTTAATCATAAAGAAATTGTTTTTTGAGGAAAACATTTCAGGATTTTTCTCCATATAGTGGACTTTTATGGTGCCTGTGAGTTTGAACTTCCAAAATGCAGTTTAAATGCAGCTTCAAATGGCTCTAAATGATCCCAGCCAAGGAATAAGGGTCTTATATAGCGAAACAATTAGTCATTTTCTTAAAAAAATAAACATGTATGTACTCTAACCTTAAATGTTCGTCTTGTCTAGCTTTACGTGAACTCTGTGTAAGAAATTTTGTTCTCCAACTTCAAAATCATCCTACATTGCTGCATAAGTACTGACGTCTTATTTCGCTAGATAAGACCCTTATTCCTCGGCTGGGATCATTTAGAGCCCTTTGAAGCGCATTGAAACTACATTTTGAAAGTTCACACTCGTGGGCACCATAGAAGTCCACTATATGCAGATAATTTCTAAAAAAAAAACAATTTCTTTACGACTGAAGAAAAAAGACATTAACATCTTGGATGACAATATCTAAAATCATTTTGGATAAACAGCAAAATGCTTTCCAAAGTCAAAAATATTTTTAAGATCATACTTAATGATGTTAGTTTTAATAAATTTAAGTAATTGAAAAATCGGGGAAATTTCTCTGCCACTTCATGTGACCCTCAGAGAGCCATAAACATACAAATCTGTTGTTAAACTATTAAAAATTCATTTGAGGTTGTCATGTACAAGTGATGTACAAGTTGCAAGTGAAATTAGTCAAATGGGTTTGGCAGACAAAAAGTTTGTGAATCTCCGTGCTGTAGGCTTGCTTTCCACTCACTGGTCTCTATCCAGTTTACATTTTGATGTATAAGTAAGAGAATGCGTAGAGAAATAATGAAAATGAATAACAAAGTGCAGTAAACGGTAAAACTGTTTGCACTACAATCCAGTGTGTTCATAATTAAGATAATACATTAAGATTATATGGTAAGACACACCAGACTGCAATATAAAGCAGCAAAGCGAGCTGTTTTGTACAGCTAAAAACAGCTGGAAGCAGAAGCCAGACACACGGAAGCCACACCTGTTCTTATGGGGGGAAAAAAGTGGACGTATAGATTACAGATATGTCATGGTATTATCTATATTAAATACCAGTGCCTACACAGTGTTTTAAATCTACATGCCCTTTCCAAAATCACAGCTCAAGTGTCATCTGGAATCAGTTTCCCATTTGTAAACATGACTTCGCTTGATCATTCATGTGCTCGGAATTTGTAAATTCTGATCCCACGTTAAACGACTTGTATAGACAGGTTTTGAATGTACATTTGAGTCTTTTGCGCAGTAGTGCTGTGAAGGTTAGTATCAGCCTTGGTTCAGTCTGTAAACAGTGATTGAGAGAGGTCGGGTGTCAGTATCAGCCTGTAATTTGATAATGCAGATACAGCAAATGTAGGGTACATCCAGAGGGGAAACTATGTACTTTGTCCCAAGGCCTCAAACTTTAGGTGTCATTTTTACAAGGCCAAATACGTATTTTAAGAAATCTTTATAACTGTCTGTCAGTAGTAAGTGTGAGAGTGACAAAAGTACTTTGTTTCTGACTCATCAGGAAGTTCAAAATGAGTGTTTTTGGCTTTTACGTAGACCAAGAAAAACAAGAAGAAACCAAAACCAGAGGTGAAGCCAGCCCAAGATGTTTCCTCTACTACCGATGGCAAGGAACCCGATGAAGGTATGAAACTGGGTTATTAAACTAGTGGAAAATGTATGAAAGCTGTTTGTTAGTGATTGGTTGAAATGCGGAACACCAGAAATTCAAATGAGCTGCTTGTACGAGATGCACTTTCAGTATGACTGTGTTTAGCAGGTGCTTGGGAAACCAAGGTCAGTAATCGAGAAAAACGTCAGCAGCGCAAAAAAGAGAAGGGTCCCGGTGACAGCTCTGGGAGCCCGGAGGGTGGAGATCGTGCCAGCCAGAAGGTTCCAGCCCCAGCTGCTACCAAAAAGAACAAAGGTATGCATTTCTTATATTGAGTGCTATATTCTGCAAAGGATTATGCTCATGGCATCCAAGAAAATGTTTAAGACATGCTAGTTTTAGTTATCAGAGCATTCTTCCTTTAATTTATTATAGAGCCATCACGTGCCAAGGCCTTGAAGAATGATGCCGTTACAGCCCCAGGTAAAATTACACATTTTATATATAGAGTATAAAATCTGTGAATGTTTCACCTTTTGTTTATTAAAAACTGTAGAATTAATTTCATAAAAGACATCAATAGCAGAAATATGTGTTTTTATTAGATTCATATATGCTATTGTTAAAAAGTTTGAGGACACTAAGAATGTTTCTCAAGCAGAAAATCACCATATTAGAGTGATTTCTGAAGGATTGTGTGACACTGAAGACTGAAGTAATGGCTGCTGAAAATTCAGCTTTGATCACAGGAATGAATTACACTTTAAATTACATGAAAATAGAAAGTAATTGTTCAGTAATATGTATGTTTTTACTCTATTTTTGATCAAATAAATTGAGAATTTGTGAGCAAAAGTGTCGTCTTTCAGAAACATCTTACCATCCCCAAACTTTGGAACGATTATGATGTGACAGAACTTACCTTACAAATTTCATCTTTTCTTTTAGCAGTGTCTAACTGGAATGATGTGAACTCTGTTAATGGTGGAGGATGGACAGAGGTGCCTGTAAAGTCGAGCCAAACAAATGCTGTAAACAACGAGAAGTCGTCTGTTGGGAGAAAGACCCCTGGGCAAAAGAACCGTGAGAACTCCACCTGGAAACAAGAGGCAGAGGGTAATAGATGAGAGCTGTTTATGATCCTGCCTTGATTTGTTTATAACAATGGTTGCTTTTAAGGGTTTTTAGCTTTACAATAAGATTTCAGATTATTGTGACATATGTGACCCTAGACCACAAAACCAGTCATAAAGGTTAATTTTTTTTAAATCATCTGAAAGCGGGATAAATTAACTTTTTATTGATTTATGGTTTGTTGAGATAGGACAATATTTGGCTGAGGTACAACTTTTTGAAAATCTGGAACCTGAGGGTGCAAAAAAAAAACCTTTAAATTTGTCCAAATGAACTTCTTAGCAATGCATATTACTGACCAAAAATTACATTTTGTACTATCTACAGTAGAAAATTTACAAAATATCTTCATGAAACATGATCTTTACTTAATATCCTAATGTAAAATCGAGAATTTTGACCAATACAATGTATTTTTGGTTATTGCTATAAATATAGCCATGCTGCTTAAAGGAGTAGTTCACTTCCAGGACAAAAATTTACAGATAATGTAATGATGTTCATGTCTTTCTTTCTTCAGTCGTAAAGAAATTTCAAGAATTATCTCCATATAGTGGACTTCTATGTTGTGAGTTTGAACTTTCAAAATGCATTTTAAATGCAGCTTCAAAGGGCTCTAAATGATCCCAGCCAAGAAATAAGGGTCTTAATTTTAATTTTCTTAAAAAAAATAAAAGTGTATATACTTTTTAACCTTAAATACTGTGAGTGAGGTGCAGAGGCACTTCCTTCAGCCAGAGGCTTATTCATTTCACTTTTGGTGTGAAAGGGCCTTTACAGTTGCCAAAAATAACCTTTGGGCTTTTTGTTTTCAAAAACAAATAAGCAAGCCCAACTCAGGGGACAAAAAGCAACCCAAAAGTAGTGTAATGCATTACTTCCCATTAAAAGTAATTAAATAATGCAATTAGTTACTTTTTCTTAAAGTAACGTAATAATGCAAAAGTATTGCATTACTTTTGAAAATAACATTCCCCATCACTGGATGATGCTTTCAGTGAAATTCCAACCTTTGAGTTACTTCATTTTATATTAAGATAAGTAACAACACAGAGCTTTATATTTACATGCTGTCTTACTGTTTTTTTTGACAGCGCCATGGACTTTGGATGGTAGAATTAAGGCAGAACCGAACACGGTTAACTTGACAATGCTTGGACTGAACCCATCAGGTACTTATTTTTAATTAAGCTGTCATTCTTGTGAGAGTACATGTTTTAGTCCTTATATGCTTAAAAGAACTACAAACATTAGTCATCATCTTTTTCCATGTATTTTCGCAGGTGGAGAGACTGGGACTAAAACTAAGATTGAAATCGGGCAATGGGACAATGGACCCACCATGGATGAATGGTCCAGCAGCAGTAAGATCAAAACTTATTTAGACTCAGTATTTACTTGATGAACTTTTAAATCTAAAATACACTACCGTTCAAAGTTTGTGATCGGTAAGTATTTTTTAGGGGTTTAAGCGTGTAGTGCTGAAACCCTATTGTAATTGTTAGGATGGTCACGGATCAGTGATCTTCACGTAAAACTGATCAGGCAGACCAAACCGTAAGTCGTAGAGACTTAACTTGGAGGGACGGTAGTACTTACACCGCAGACAACGTCACCAAGGCTTGCCTCAATCAGCCTGACGGGGACGCTACAGCGAACAAAAGTATGAAATCACTCATAATTCCTAAACTGTCATTTGCAGGCTCAGGTGTCTTATGCCGTTGGAATCCTTGACTCGCACCAGACAAAATGCACGTCTCAAATTTGATCGCGAGTCAGGCAAAATTTGCATTTTTTGAAAACGTACTTTTGCGAACTAATCCTAAGTTTTTCGCCCGATCGGAACCAAACCAGTGCAGAAGATTTTCTAGAGTGAATATCAATAGTTGTCAAAAGTTTAACTTTCAATCAAACTTTTGTCGCAAAGGGGTGCCAAAATGTTCGAAAGGGGTGGGGCCACTTTTAATAAAATGCCTGTAATTCCTGAACAGCGTTATCTCCGCCAAACCCAGAATACTTATGTAAGGTCACAGGAAGAAATTCACAGAGCTTGGCCACTTGGTGGCGCTACAGGAGGGGAACAAAACTTAAAAGTAGCTAAAACTGCAATCATTTGTCCTATCAACATGAAAATCGATGCATATCTTTAAAAACATGGTCGCCATTGACCAACGAAGTTTGAGCGCCTGTTAGGCATGGTTAACGGAGGCCGATCGGAATGAAACTTGGTGGGTCTGTTCGACTCGTGACCCCAAAAGGCTTTGATAAATTTGAAAGAAATCAGCCACTGGGTTTGGGGTGATATCACGTTTTTCAAGGGCTTGAACAATCGTGCATTGGGTTTTCGCACGTACACACTATATTCATATCATATGACAGAACTCCTCATTCCAGACAACTTTTCCTCTAGAATCACTGCTGTCGATCAAATCGTTTGTTAAATGATTGAAAAGATGTCAAAAACTTACTTTTGCGAACTAATCCTAGGTTTTTTGTTCAGTGTGGAAAAAAAACACTGCAGTACAATTCTCTCGACTCTCTAGGTCAATAATTATTTAAAAAAAAAATGTTGAAATTTATTACATTTATGTATTATATTCACAATATATTAACATATATTGACCATTAACATTTCCAATATCTCCATATGATTTTAGATGGTCTTGCCAACGACCTGAGCTCAGACTGGAATGCTCCAACTGAGGTGTGGGACAATTATGAAGGGCCCAATGTAGATGCCTCTGCTTTGAAAGAGATGCCAGTTTCCAAGCCACTTGTGGTATGAAAACACATTTACTAATTATTTTGTAACTCATATCAATAAAACTATTAGTAGATTTAAGTGAAGACGTGTTCTGGTTGTAGGAATCAAATGAGGACAATGACAAGGCAGATCCTGCAGGAGGTGGAAAATCCAAACGGCGAAAGAAAAAAAAGAGACCAGAGGAAGACGGTTCAGCTGCTGAGGTAACGTCCTGTTTTAATAAACCAATTATTGGCATAATGAATGAACACCATGTTTGAATTCTGCGGTTGAAATCTGATTAAGCTGTATGTTCCTCTTCCAGGTGACTCAAGTAGGTTCTGCTCCTGCAGAGAAGATTGCGACCGTCAAACCTCATCCACCTCATGTTCCAAAAGTTGAGGGATCCAAGCAAAACATCCCTCCACAGTCTTCACAAAGTGAGTCAACCCTCTACAACAGAAGTAAATCACTCATATGCGACTACATTAGTCATTTGCTAATAAATTGTTAGATTTCACTTGCCAGTGTTTGAGTTGCCTTCACTTATTTTGAACACTGCACGCTCGAGTTTCGTTCTCTGTGTTTAAAGTGCAGTATTTTAATTCATCTCAGAGGAGGCACAATTTATTTGACACAGTGTAAACTCTAATGTGAAGGCGCCAGACTTGCTGTCGCTTAGCTGAGAGCACTAAGTGCTTCTCAAACATGCAAAGAGAGGGAGAGCAACACCGTCTGTCTTACCATTTAAAATTGAGATTAACGTTAGTTGACTTTAACCTTATTACTTGAAAAATGGTGTATACCCGACATCTTTCTGCAGTTGAAACAAGATACCGTCTAATGTTCATTCATGTTTATTTCGTACTAAGACAAAAACTAAAAATACTTTTTCGTACTAAAAATAGAGATGATCGGTTCACATGCCGCTTGAAACGAGACGCCTACAACGATCTGTTGTGACACATTAAAGAGCCACAAAACGGTATTGTTTGAAATTCTTCAAAATTGTACAGTTTGACAGCTGAGACTGTTTCATACCTAAATTAACCTACTCTGTCTTGTCTGTCAGCACGTTGTCAGTTTCCTCTTTGCTCCGCAATGTATTTTTCACTGTGTTAGAACATAATGTGTGTGTAGTGTGAGAGCGCCAAGGCTTGTCGGACATCAACAGTAATAAAGGGGGTGGATCTTGCAAAGGGTCAAATGATGCGATGCATATAAATTATATTTTGTTGTATTTTCCTGTCAAAGTAGTGTAGTTCTTTTAGAATTATTCAGCGTTTATAAACAAGCAGAAGCCACTTCTGGGTTCTAGTAGGTGGAACTAATGCAGCAATCTCATTGGCTGGTGCTCACCTATATTACTGTCACTGTTTTGATTTCAGCAAATCATTAACAGTGAACATAGATAATGTGATTAATATTCATTAACCCAGCATTAATTAGTGCATTTTATATTGTTAGTAGTAGAATTAGTAGTAGTAGTATTATATTTTCAGTGTTATTGTTAGTTTTTTAGTAGCATTAATACAGTATAGTGGTTTTTGTAAATATTTTGAATTAGACTTTATATTTTTTGTTTTAATTTAGTTTTAGTAATTTAATCTAACTATCTCTAATGTTGCCTTGTCAGCATGCTGAAATACAATAAATGTAAATTTTAATTTTTCAGTTAACAGTTTCAGTCTTTATTTCAAATAAAAAAGTTTTTATTGGTTGTAGTTTTATTAACTATTTAACAATAGTTTACAGTGCCATTCAAAAGCTTGGGATTCGTAAAAAAAGTTTCTTATGCTCATCAAGGCTGCATTTGTTTGGTTAAAAAAAAAATTATAATAAAAAAAACAGTAATATTGCGAAATGTTATTACAATAAAAATGAATGGTTTGTATTTTAAAATACTTTTAAATATAATTTATTCCTGTGATGCAAAGCTGAATTTTCATCAGCCATTGCTCCAGTCTTAAGTGTCACATGATCCTTCAGAAATCATTCTAATATACTGATTTATTATTAGAATTATTGGTGTTTGAAACAGTTGTGTGGTCAAATATTTTTTTGGAACGTGTGATATTTTATTTTATTTTATTTTATTTATTTATTTTTTATTATTATTATTATTTTATTTTTTTATTATTTTTTTTTCTTTGATTTCTTTGCTTGTTCAAAATAAATATAAATGTTTTCTAACAATGTAAATCTTTGCTATCACTTTTTATCAGTTTAACACATCGTTGCTGAATAAAAGTATTAATTTCTTTAAAAAAAGAAAGAATAAAAATATGAACCAAAACTTTTGAATGGTAGTGTATATTGTTAGAGAAGATTTCCATTTTAAATAAATTAAATATATATATATATATATATATATATATATATATATATATATATATATATATATATATATATATATATATATATATATATATATATATATATATATATATATTTATTTATTTTTATTTATTTTTATTATTATTTTTTTTTAATTCATCAAAGAACCCTGAAAAAAGTTCCACAGGTTTAATAAAAAATTAAGCAGCACAACTGTTTCCAGCACTGATCATAAATCAGCATGTTAGTATGATTTCTGAAGGATCATGTGACACTGAAGACTGGAATAATGATGCTGAAAATTAAGCTTTGCATCACAGGAATAAATTAGATTTTAATGTCAAATAGAAAAACTTGAATATTATAATAACATTTCACGCCATTACATTTTTTTTGTATTTCAAATAAATGCAGCCTTGATGAGTGTAAGAAACTTCAAAAAATTCCAAATGTTTGAATGGCAGTGTATGTGACCCCACATTTCCCCACAAACCGGAGGTCCAAAAATCTAAGTAAAAATGCAGAGAATATTTCCAGCGTAATTTGGGTTCAATTTAAAATTTCAGAATATCTCTAAATATTTTCCCCTGTTTTTTCAGAATCCTGAAATGTTTAAATTACATTTTAAATCCTAGATTTTCAAAGTTGACTTTACGGCTGTGTTTAATAATCCTTTATTTTTGCTCCCACAGAGAAATCTGATCAGAACTGGGAACCACCGAAGCAAGTTCAGAAGAAAAAGGCCAGGAGAGAAACATGAACCGTGAATAACATCCAGGATAGCTTATGCAAATAGATTGTTTATGCAATAATTTCACAGTACAGAATTTTATACTGAATAAATTTACTGTGCTTTTAAAAAAAAAAAAAAATCCAAAATAGAAACAAAACCGAGTTGGACGAACTCAAAAAAAGAAAAAAAAAAAAGACAACTATAGAGTAAAGGTGAGCAGTCTATGGGCTGGAACACTACTTATGTGCACTATTACGCTACACTGAGGTTTGTTAAAGGAATACTTATCATCCTTGATATCAGACATGCTTTCAGTGGAGCAAAACATCCATAATCATTGTTTTCCGACTGCTAAAGTGATTTGAAGTTGGAGTGTTGAGTCTCATTTGGGAAATTTTAAGGATCTTTCTCTCCATCCATTACTGTTCCTGTAGCACTTTAGCACTGCTGAATTGTGCTGCGGTCCAGCAGTTGCTGAAGCGTTGCAGTTACTGTTAGAAGCCACAGAGAGGCGCTGCGAGCCGGCGTCTCCTCCAGCAGTACTTCTGTGACATCAGCTTGAGCAGTAAGAGGTGAATTACTGTAATCCTATAGATGTGCTGTGGTGGAAATCCAGAGAACGGTTATATTACAGAGAATTTTTTTAATGCTAAACCTATTTTCTTAGAGCTTTTCTTCCGTCCTGATTATATAAATATATATATATATATATATTCACCCATATAATTGGGTATGTGGATCTTGGAGCTGTTTAGAGCTACGACTCTTCCCTTTTTAATCAACTACTCGTTGACTCTAATGCTTTATTTCCTGCAAACTAAAGTAGAAAAAGCCACGCCATATGTATAGACCTATAAGGGCTTTTTTTCTATGGTAAAACTCTTTGTAATTGCACTGTGCTGAAGGTTGTAAAATACCATGTGTATTTACTTTTGTTTTTTTTCCTTGCACAATGTGAACATTTGATTTTTGTTCATGTTAATTTTGACTGAGTTAGTAGGTTTATGTGATTATTGATCGGGAACGTTGATGATGATGATTAGCGCAGCTTTAATTCCATGACACTAAAACAGTATCAGTATCAGGAATCTGTTGCCTTAATCTATACTTAGCAGTGTATGCTTTCTGTTCTCCTCATTTTGAAGTCTTTTTAACAGGTTTGGCGTTTTATTTCAGTTTCAGATTTGATTGATGTCAGTGTTGCACTTGCATGAACTTAATAACCATTTATAGTGATGAACAACGTCCTGATTCTCTGTCCACTCGTGCGAGTACCACTCACTGTAAATAGGCTTTAATGAATGATGGATGATGATGATGATGATGATGATGAATGGATGTGGGGTTTGGGAGGGGTTTGGGGGGGATTTTAAATGCATATTCATATTTGTGTTGACTTAGTGGTGTTTTGCCCATGGTCGTTTTGTAAATTTCAGTAGATCATGTGTTTTCTGAGGCACTCTGGGCTTGCATCGGATGCCTGCCTTAGTTTATCATTCTAGAGGTTACTCAAAAGATGTATTTCTACCGGTTTATGGATTTAAGAATGATCATGTTTACTTAAGTCAATGCAATATTTCTATGTTGATTTGTTAAATAAAAGAAAATCGCTATTTGAGCTTAGAGCTGTTGATTTGTTAAATAAAAGAAAATGCTGTTTGGGCTCAGAGCTTTTCTTGTGGGTTCTTATCAGAATCTTAGCAACTAAGTATTAAACCATATCAAGGTTACAAATTCACTTTTTATTTATTTATTTATTTTATTAAGGGGCAATATTTGCCCCCTGGAATTTTATTGCAGAGGCATTTATAATCACTGTATTATTATAATCACCATACAGTGTCTTTAATGTCAAATACTTATATTCACCCCGATACTTTAATCAATATTTTAAAGAATTGCATCGAAATTATACATTTAAAAAACAGGAGCTCATAGGGCTGCAATATTATGACATCATTATTGTAGATTATTGCTCTTTATATTGTAATGATTACTAATATTGATATAGAAAGCACTATGTGTGTTTTTGTGTCTACGTTTTGCCCTTACAAAAAATAACAATGGTTTACCATAAACAAAACAACAACAACAAAAACATGGTTACTATAGTTTAATGATTGTAACCACAAGTTAACTGTGGTTTAACCATGGTATTTGTAGAAAAACTATAGCTATACAAAAAATAATCAATACGCCAAAAAACATGGTTACTACACTTTTACTATAACAAAACCATAGTTAATTTTTCGTAGGGATGGGCACGTCACATTTTCCCTTCACAGACAAACATTGTTAGCCCGTTGTATAGGGGCATTTTTTGCCCCTTTGTCTTGAATTTGTGGGGTATTTTTGTTCATTCTGGTGGGATTTTTGCCAGCTCATTTCCGACCCTGAACCATGACAACCCTGAAAACAAAACTACACTTGTGTGAATAATTCAGCCAAACGCGTTAGGTTTGCTGTTAAATCTCACATTGATACAACATTAAGAAATCAAAATGTAACCCACAGCCTAGTCATAATATTTGCAATTAGCCATTTTTACTTCTGTTTTCGTATTGAATTGTCATTGGCCTCTTCTCAGTCTTTATACTGTAAATACAGCGCATTGTGCGCAGACGTCTTTATTTATCCATCAATATTTGGGCTGACAACATTTCTAACTGTCATTCACACTCTTTCAGACTTTTCACTCATTGCAAGAACTTGTATTTAAGGAAATGTGAATATTTTTATTACTGTTGTTTTGTTTGTAGTATTTCTTTTTATTCTAATCTGCTATTAGAACAAATCATGCGTTAGAAAAATAGACAATAATTTGTTGGTTTGCTCCTGACAATAGTGATGTAGTCTCGTGTCACGTGTACAGAGACGACCTCTCCTGCCTTTTCTCATTACATTTTGGATCTGTGGCACATTAATCCTTTTCATTGATTTATGTTGGGTTTTTTTTATCCCCGAAGGGATAGGGATTTTTTTAGCAACCATCCTCTGTGGTAGCCATCCTATACTGCTGTTAAAAGCTGTTTGTTATAGTTATTCATTAGGTAATTAAAACAAGCATTAGGTATTTGCTAATGAAGATAGTTATATGGGTTATCTGCATTGCAGCCAGTTTGCCCACCGCTTACATTCAAAAAAGTTTGGGTTGGTAACATTTTTTAATGTTTTTAATAGAAGTTTCATATGCTTACGAAGAGTGCATTTATTTAATACAATATAGTACAGTAAAAAAGTAAATACAGTAATTAAAACAAGCAGTAAAAAAGTTTTTTATAAGGTATAAATAAACAATTTTATGAAATATTAAGACAATTAAAAATAATGTTTTAAAATGTAATAGTAGTTTAATAGTTTTTGAAATAAGTTTTTGTATGCTTACCAAGGCTGCATTTATTTAATACAATATGATGCTTTAAAAAAGCAAATACAGCAAAAATTGAAATTTTATGAAATATTAATTCAATTTAAAATAACATTCTTAATGGGTGACGCTGTAATTTATTAACACATGATCCTTCATAAATTATTCTAATATGCTGATTTGGTGCTCAAAAAACTGAATCTTATTATAAATTCTAATCTTATTATAAAATTCTTATTATAAAAACCATTGTGATGCTTAATATTTAAGTGGAAACTGATTTTTGTCAGGATTCTTTAATGAATAAACATGATGAATGTTAATAAGAACATAATTTGTTTAATAGTTTTATTTAGTTATTTATTTTTTTGTAAAATTATAAAAGACTTTACTTTTGATCAATAATCAATCTTTCAATTTTTTTTTTTTTTTTTATCGTACTGACCCCAAACTTTAAAATACAGTACAATAATTTTGGTAAATACATTAAAAACCAACAGAAATTGAAGTTGAGCTGAAGTGTTGTACAACTATAATAAAATACAGACAAAATAGAAACAAAACTATAAATATCCAAAATTTAATATTTCTGGCTTATACTAAATTATAGGCTAATGAATAAATAAATACCCTGGGGATAAAATATTGTAAAATTTGAATATATTTGTATAAATAATTACATGATAAGCTAAGTACTGGGAAAGATCCCAGTTTCAGGTAAATCTGAAAACATTTTACTCTTTGTACAGCCACCATGTTGTTTTGCTGCTGTTAAACTAACTTACATTGGCTGAGAGCTGTAAATCCCCTGATGCAGTGAAGGAGCTGCCGCCCACAGAGGCTTATCCGACACACACACACACACACACACACTGTCTCATTGGTATGGGCCATCTGCTCTCCTCCTGTGTCACGTAGAGCCCTGTCCTCATCAACACTGGATTCCTTCATATAATCTCACTGGAGATTATATGAACACTTGTGTAAGCAACAGGGGGAATAAGTCTAAAGACATGTTTGCTCCAGTTATCACTTATCTTTTTAATATTCATGTGTAACCCTGTCAATTAAGAAAAGCTTTGTCACTATAAAACAGGTGTAGAACACAAATGAAAAACAGCTAAGAAAGTGAGATGACCTTAATAAAATATCAGTTGCTTCTCCTAGACAACAAGAAAAAGGCCAGTTGTTTGTTTTAATTATGCATTTAATAAAATGTATTATTTACAATATTCATTAGCCAAAGTATTGCGTATTTTTACTGTTTCATAAATTAATTTATGTTTAATATTTATTTTCCTGTTCAAAGTTTGCTGATAAACACCATTGTGTTCCATTGTGACAACTTGCCCCACCTTGTATGTTAATATTTGATGTCACAAAAGGTCTGTATCTTAAATGTTTTACATCCTATCAAGAATAAATCAAAATGTTGACTTCCCGGCCTCTGCACAGCGAATTGCACCAGCGGGCCCCTGACGTCACGCCAAATCCCCCCTCCGGTCACGTGGTGCGGAGATGAGCTGGATTAATGCAGCGGTGAGGAACGAACGGGACGGTGACGGGAAACGGAAACAACACAGGATTTAACGGCGACCGAATGCAGCGACGGTGAGCTGTAGCTCGCAAAAACCATCGATTTATACAAAAATAATAATATTACTTCGAGCTAAAAAGGCATACATGAACTAGTCGTGCTGTTTTTGGACGGAAAGATGATTTCGCCGTGGGACAGATGGTACACGACCAGCTGCTGCCTGTGTTGTCATGTACGGACGGGCACCATTATCCTGGGCATCTGGTATATGGTGAGCCAATATAGCTTTTGTATTAAATATCATATATTTATAGCCATTCTGTTTGTTTTTATATCCAGCATGAACTATTTTGTATATGTTTGGTGAGTAATAATTGTATTAGTAGAATACGAATTGAACTCCTTTATTAATATAAGGGTAAATAAAATGAATAAAAATGGTCGTTTTTTAATCTACACAGCTTTTTTGATATCTTAAACGTTTTGTGTTCTAAATTCTAAATAATGACATTGTCTAGAATATTGTGGTTATGCCATAGCAACACTGTTGCTGTAATATGAATACAGAATTAAAAAGAAAATCTGAGAAGCCTTAAATAATTTAACTACTAAATGTTACCGTTATTACGCCAATGAGATGTCATACTTCTACCTAGTCTTAATCTAAAAGTTAAGCCTTGTTTTAGACACCAGAGCTCTTTTGCGTGGCATAAATAGAAAAATAATCCTTGATCTTATGTCAAACTGTAACTAAAGGAAGTTTTGTCTTTGTCCAAATGCTTAAATGTAGGAGATACAAATGAACAACGGCAGATTATTCTGGTCACCTCCAGTTTCTTCTGCGCCGCAAGGAACAGCAGAATTCATTAACCTAAAAACTACAATGTCGTTTACTGACACAGACAGGAAAATGCTGTCACAGACAAAACATTATCAGAGACAGTGAATGAGGATCAAGGCAATGTGTGTCACAGATTAATTTAATTTTTTTAAATAAATGTCCATTATGTAGAGCTAACAGCATAACATGGTTGATGGGACTAATTTTGTTTGGTTTAGGAAGTCAAACATCACTGTCAAACGTTTCAGCATGTCTAGAATAATATATAATTTATACAAAAATACATATACACACACTACCAGTCAAAAGTTTTTGAACAGTAAGATTTTTAATGTTTTTTAAAGAAGTCTCTTCTGCTCACCAAGCCTGCATTTATTTGAAGTACAGCAAAAAGTAAAATTTCGAAATATTTTTGCTATTTAAAATAACTCTTTTCTATTTGAATGTATTTAAAAATGTAATTTATTCCTGTGATTTCAATTTTTTTTAGCATCATTACTCCAGTCATTCCTTCAGAAATCGTTCTAATATTCTGATTTGCTGCTCAATAAAACATTTATTAGTAATTTTTCAGGTTTCTTTGATGAATAGAAAGTTCAGAAAACAGCATTTATCTGAAATGGAAATCTTTTGTAACATTATAAATATCTTTATCATCACTTTTGATCATCATTCTTGCAAAATAAAAGTATTAATTTCTAGAACTGACTCCAAGCTTTTGAATGGTGTAGTGTCTAATGTTACAAAAGCTTTTTATTTCAGATAAATGCTGATCTTTGGATATTTCTGTCCTCAAAGAATCCTGAAAAAAATATACTCAGCTGTTTTAATATTGATGATAATAATAATATTTAAAAAATGTTTCTTGAACAGCAAATCACCATATTAGAATGATTTCTGAAGGATCATGTGACTGGAGTAATGATGCTAAAATTCAGCTTTAATCACAGGAATAAATTACATTTTAAAAATATATTCAAATAGAAGACAGTTATTTTAAATAGTAAAAATATTTCAAATTTGTACTGTTTTGCTGTATATCTTATCCTGTTAGTTTTCACCTAAAAAATAATTAGTTGTAAAATAATCTCTGTCTTTTTCAGCTCATCAATGCGGTAGTATTGTTAATCCTGTTGTCGGCTCTCAATGACCCGGTCCAGTACCACTACCACCTCACCAGCTCCGAACTCGGCACGGATTTGGACGTCATGGACGATGCAAGTACGTTTGAGTCATTTAATCCCCTCGTAGTTATTGAATTCCAGTATGAGCAAACAAGTCATCATCAAGTTTTTAAGTTCAGCAAGAGCTCAAAGACTGCTATCGTATTTCCTGGTGGTATCAGCACTGTTGTCTGCGCGGCTATAGATTCTGGCTCTGGTGACTTTGATTAAAACCGGCTCTCATCAGCAGGATTCAAACTATGATTCCTTGTAATTGGTCTGGGCAGCTCTGCATCTGTCCTCTGTTATATGAAGCCTGTTTTGTAATAGGCGCTGAAGTAGACAGAATGTACGGTGGAGTGTTCTTTAACATACGGAGGGGATTAACTGGAGGGAGCTATTTCAAAGACCAGGACCGGTGAACTCAATGTACTTACAGTGCTGAGAGCACGAGCAGCTCAAATTAATTTTGACAGAGTCACGGCATCTCATTCAACAGTGTCAGAGATGAATAAAACTGTAATATTAGCCTTTAGGTGAACTTAGTGTGTAATAGTAGTTTGGGATGTCATATGACATGCTCTAAAACATTGAATATTATGAACTGAGGCCAGTCCAGTCTACTTGTTTTCCACCAGTATGTGCTTACCAGGCTGTTCTATTATCTGTAAAGCTTCTTTGCATGCTGTTTTGTTTGTATTTCTCAATAACATGAGATATGCCTGTGTTTCGGAAAAAATTAGTCTGGTGGCTGTTTTGGAAACACAGTGCTATAGATAGTAGGTCAGGTAACTAGTTCATGGTGCTTGTAATGTCTTGTGAGCGCTAGGCTGAACTACTAAAATTTTAACTTGGGCAGGCAATGTTACTGGCTCATGTGTCAGTCTCTAGCTTTCTCTGATAAATTAGTAAGTTTGTTTATGAATTAATCATTTAGAAATGTACACCGAGACACTGCTGTTCAAAAGTTTTTTTTTTTTTTTAAATGTTTTTTTTTATGTTTTTTTAAAGTCTCATGCTCACAAAGGCTGCATTTATTTGCAAAGTAATGGTTTTCTGTTTTAATATACTTTTAAAATATAATTTATTTATGTGATGCAAAGCTGAATTTTCAGCACTCGTTACTCCATTCTTCAGTGTCACATGATCCTCAGAAATCATTCTAATTTGCTGATTTATAATCAATGTTGGAAACATTTGTCCTGCTTAACTTGATGAATAAAATGTTAAAAAGATTTATTTAAAATAGAAATCTTTTTTTTTTTAAACAATATGAGACTTTTTATCAATTTAACACATCCTTGCTGAATAAAAGTAAAGTATTAATTTCTTTCAGAAAAAGAAAAAAAAAAAAAATTACTGACACCAAACTTTTGAATGTTGTATATTGTTTTAAAAGATTTCTATTTAAAATAAATGCTGCTTCTTTTAAACTTTCTATTAATCAAAGAATAATATATAATAAAAAAGTATATCAGTTTCCAAAAAAAATATTATAATATAAAGCATCACAACTGCTTCTAACATATATAATAAATTAGCATATTAGAAGGATCATGTGACTGAAGACTGGAGTAATGATGTTGACAATTCAGTTTTGCATCACAGGAATAAAATATATGTTAAAGTATATTAAAATAGCAATAATATTTCACAATATGGATATGTTTTTTCTGTATTTTCGATCAAATAAATGCCACCTTGATGAGCATAACAAAAGTATTTAAAATACATTAAAAATCTTACTGATCCCAAACTTTTGAATGGTAATGTATTTTTAATTGCATCTGTATAGAACTTTGAATGCGTAATAATTCATTAAAATTGGCTAATGTATTTCAGTGCGTTTTTTAAAAAATTGAAGGCATAATGACAATTCTTTACAATTTACATAGATATATTTCAGTGCATTTGAATAGAAATTTCAGTGCATAATAACAAAATTCATTACATTTTACAGTTCTTAATTTGATTCTGTACAATTTCAGTAAAATTCCTAATTCAGGTCAGTCAGAGTTGAATTGTATTAGATTTATCCGGCTCAGCCTACTTTTCAATTAATGCAGTTAATTTGTAACAAATATAGCCTATAAGAAATTCTCTATGATACTGTGAACTTTACAAGGAACTTTGCATTATTGAAACACTTATGTTTAATATCAACACTACTAAAACAGCTGATGTTAAAAATATAAACATTCATTCAAAACATGATTTGATAATCTGAGTTTTTTAGTGAGCTCAGCAGAAATTCAACTCAGAGTGAAATTTGCTGGATGCCAGGCTTGCTGCAAAATAACATTTAGCGAAGTTCTTGTCATATTAAAAGTTCTTGGGATTGGATTATTGAGTTTCAGACTACAGTTAATATATTTACCCAATTCTAGATGGTACATTTTGGCCATTAGACTCAATATTCCATATGCAGATCTAATGTCATGTGCGTTTCCTCCACAGACATGTGCATCGCTGCTGCAATCTCATTGCTGATGATTTTGATTTGTGGAATGGCGACCTACGGTGCATATAAGGTTTGACGACTTGCTTACTAAATGGATTATTCACTAAAAAATGAATGTTGCGCCATTATTTACTCACCATCATGTCGTTTCAAACCAAAAGACCTTCTTATTTGCATTGGTTCTGCTAAATTAATAAAATAAATGCATAGTAAAATAATTATTTTCTTTTTGTTTCAGCAACATGCTGCATGGATCATTCCTTTCTTCTGCTACCAGATCTTTGACTTTGCTCTTAACACACTGGTAGCAATAAGTGTTGTTGTTTACCCCAACACTATACAGGACTATCTTCAGCAGCTGGTAAGGATTTGATCTGACTTACAAAATGTCAATTTTTGAGTATCTAATATTGCAAAATATCATGACTCGATGTGTTTTGATGTTTTAACAGCCTGGGACCTTTCCATACAAAGAGGACTTGATGTCCACAAACAACATGTGCCTAGTATTAGCAGTGCTTCTCTTTGTTGGATGCATCTTAGCCTTTAAGGTAAAGCGAAACAACTGTACGGCTTTCCCTTTGTTGTGATCTGCCAGATCATTTTTGGTTCACTATAGCTAGATGTGATGCACAGTAGCCTGCAAGATGACTGTGAATATGACCGCTTCAGACAAACACTGTGTTGTCCTTCTAGAAGCCTGACTTTTCCAGTAGACTTCAGATGTGATACAAATCGCTTTATGACAGCCTGCACGCATTAGAGAGAGGCAGATTACTCTGCTGGGATAAACACTGTGTGCTAAAATTAACCTCTTTGCTTGCCTCCCATGCTGTTGTATGCATGACGTTCTAATAGGTTGTTTATTGCATTGTGATCTGTCTAAATCAATCCGAATGCCTCTGAGAATAAACATTATCGTTGAAGTTAGTGGTAAATGTGTTGAAAAAACAATTTTTATTTCTTGAACAGTAAAAGCAGATATTTGGTTGACAGTTTTTAGATTAGTCAGCACTGTGTTCATTTTGCATTTTTGGGTGAACTATTTCTCACCCAAAAACATAAATGCAAAAAGATAACAGGTTATGATTTAAAAATCAAGAACTTTAAATATACACTGTACCTCATACTGTCACTGTTTGTATTTTAAAGGAAAAAAGGATACGAAAAAAGAATGTTAATGTTATTCGTCCCATATGTTCTTGCTATAATTTTTTACCATCTGGAAATTAAATAGTGTCGACAAGGCTGTATCTGTGGCTCATTATTTTTATTGCTTAAGCCATATGCGCATGATTTATGGTGGTGTTTTATTTAGCATCAGTGGCTGTTCTTTCTCTTTTTCTCTTTAGGCTTACCTTATTGCCTGTGTGTGGAACTGCTACAGATATGTCAGTGGAAGAAGCACTACGGAGGTCCTGGTTTATGTCACCACAAATGACACTACAGTAAGTCAGATGTTTAGATAAATATGAACTGTTTATTGGAGTCTTGTTTCTTCACACTCATATTTGCAGATGCCTCCATAATGAGCAACACATGAGCTATTTCAAATAAATGCTATTCTTTTGAACTTTATATTTAATTAAAAATCCTAGAAAAATGTATCATAGTTTCCAGAAAAATATTAAGCAGAACAACTGTATTCAGCAGTACTAAAAATAAAAGACTGGAGTAAAAGCTGCTTAGCCAAGCTGCTAAAAATTCAGTTTTGCCATTACAGGAATAAATTACATTTCAAAATATATTAAAATAACTATTTTGTATTTTAAATTGTAATAATATTTCACAACATTACTGTTTGTCTACAAGTCTACAAGAGAATAAGAGACTTCTTTTAAAAACACACACAAAAAAAAACCCTTTCAGACTCACTCCAAAATTTTGAATGGTTGTGTAATTAGATGGTAATTTAGAATTTGATTCCATTTAATAAATCCAGTTCCTTGCTGATTCCTTAAGCTGAGAAAAAAATATTGATTTTTCGATTTTTATCTATTCTCATTTTTCCGAAATGATATTGATTCTTAAATCCCAAGAAGCGATTATTCTAGCCTATTCTAGCCTGTACTTTTGATATGAAACAAAGTCTCAGATTTCAAAAGTTGTCCGTTTTTATTACTGTATTCAAACAGTAAATACTGTTTTGGCACTGTTTAATGTGGAGTGACAGATCACTGTAGCACCTTAGTTTAAGAGAAGCGGATCGTCTGCTTTACTACCAGTTATAGCACAAAATGAAAAATGAAACATGAATAAACATCTGAAGGTATGTTAAAAGAAAGTGTACAACTTATCGAAATCTGTATCCTGTCTCATGTAATTGTTTAATCAGTGTTTGAATTGCAGAAAGACATCAGTATAACAGCTTGTAAACAATATGTCACGTAATGTCACATTTACCTCAAAAAAAAAAAAACATATTTGTTGACCATTAACTTGAAAAAAAAAAAAAACTCTAGATGATCTTCCTAAATATATGCACCGTATAATATTTATTATAATTTCTTACTGATCTTCAGTGTTCAATATATGTTTGACTGTTTTTACGACAGTCACCATTTATATGTTTATATTTCAAAAAACAAATTGGAGTAGAAATATAATTATGCAGTTGTAAAGTGCAGTTCATTTTAACTCCCAATATTATAATGGAACTGACTCTCATGTATTTTTTACAGCATTAGCTGAGTGATTTCTTTTTTTTTTTTTTTTTCCCGTGAGTAAAATTTGCAATGTACTGTACCTGATATATATCTAAAATAATCTATATTGAATTTAATCGATTTGGAATCAAATTGTAAGCTTGTGAATAGAAATCAAATAAAATCGAATTATTTTTGTACATTTAAGGAGGCACCAAATAAATAATACTACCTTTATTATACATAAAAAAATATTATTTTGGTAACATTTAAATTTGTAGTATCTGAAAGGCTGATTAAGTGAGTTAGACCACTGAGTTCAAGACACTTTTGTAAGTCATATCCATCAATGCGCTGAAAAGATTTGATCCACACAAGTCATTTGTTTGCAAATCAGGCTAAATTGGTAATGTTGTATATTATCAGCAAAAGAATGCAAGTGTTTAAGTACTATTAACCAAACTAAACATAATAAAAATCATCCAATTCAGTTCCTGGCCCAACACATGATTCAGTCATAAGAAACTGTCTCGTGTAGTCTGTTATAGAGTTTATCTCTGCACAGCTATAGGGGATGTTCTGATGTTCATCTCCGCAGGATCATGATGACGGTCTTCTCATGCCCTCTGTATTGTTGAGTCAGTGTTTATGGAGGGCATTGGAGAGGGCAGTGTGCTGTGTTCCTCTTTTGCCTCTAATCCCGCCACTGTCTGCCATAAGTAATCCTGTCTTACTGGCTCTGTCTGTCTGTCCTGCTGCTCTGTTGACCCTCACAGCCTTCCAGTCACTGACAACTCACATGTATGAAGAGTTACATTTAATGCATTTGACAGATGCTTTTATCCGAAGTGACTTACAGTGCTTTGAAGGGATACAATATATAAAATGGTATAAAATGTTTGTCTTCTTTTTTTTTGGTGAGTGATCAAACTAATTGGATTGCCCGGGTCGTTCCATAGATGGCCTTCCAGTATAATGAATGGTCAGATGGTTTAAAAAGAGATGGGAAGAATTGAAATAAAAGGCCATTGAGAAGCTTAGGGCTTTTTCACTATTCAGCTGCAGGCCGTTACATAACTGTCCACACTTGTTTGGTTCATTTGAAATCCGCTCGCTTGAACCGTTCCAGCTATCCTGACAAGGTGAGAGTGTGATCCCCTCGGGGCATTCATGACCATATTACTAATTAGCTCACCTTTTCATAACAGAAGGTTTTTGGTTGGTATTTCTGTATAGAGAGGATGAATTTCCTCTGCAGTGACAGCTAGCATTTAAATTTTAGGTGAAGGCATTTCGGAGCCCCTCTTACATAGCTTAAAATACTTTCGTTTTATGTCTGACACAGCTGTGGTTTACAGATGGCTGGAAAAGCATTATAATTTATTTTTAAGGGTACTTTTTACAGATAGAAAACAGGAAATTCTGAAGAGAGAAGATGGAATTTTGAACATGACACATGTAGGATTCGAACCTGCATCTTCCACATGAGCACCATAGATCAGTGGCTATTTTCAGAGTACATACTTTCATTGTTCTCCTATTATATTTTCAGTATATACTATGTATACTATGCCAGGGTTATTACTGCTAAAATAAAATATAAAAACATTCAACTTACAGTTTTTGAACAGTAAGATTTTTGATGTTTTTTTAAGAAGCATCTTCTGCTCACCAAGCCTGCATTTATTTGATCTAAAGTACAGCAAAAAGAGTCAAATTTTGAAATATTTTTACTATTTAAAATAACTGTTTTCTATTTGATTTATATTTTAAAATATAATTTATTCCTGTGATTTCAAAGCTGAATTTTTAGCATCATTATTCCAATCGCATGATCTTTCAGAAATCATTCTAATATTCTGATTTGCTGCTCAAAAAACATGTATTATTATTATTATGTTGAAAACAGATGAGTAGAATTTTTCAGGTTTCTTTGATGAATAGAAAGTTCAGAAGAACAGCTTTTATCTGAAATAGAAATCTTTTGTAATATTATATCATCACTTCTGATAAATTTAAAGCATCCTTGCTAAATAAAAGTATTAATTTTTATAATTTCTTTTTCAAAAAACAAAAACAAAACATACATACATGCATACATACATATACACACACACTGATTCCAAGGTTTTGAATGGCATAATGTTATAAAAGCTTTTTATTTTGGATAAATGCTGATCTTTGGATCTTTCTATTCATTAAAGAATCCTGAAAAAATGTGCTGTATTTTAAATATTGATAATATTCATAAAAAATGTTTCTTAAATAGCAAATCAGCATATTAGAATGATTTCTGAAGGATCATGTGACACTGAAGACTGGAGTAATGATGCTGAAAATTCAGCTTTGATCACAGGAATAAATTACATTTCAAAAATACATTCAAATAGAAAGCAGTTATTTTAAATAGTAAAAATATTTCACAATATTCGTGCTTTTGCTGTATTTTGGATCAAATAAATGCAGGCTTGGTGAGCAGACTTCTACATTACAAATCTTACTGTTCAAAAACAATCGTAGATAGCTACGATTGCAAATAGTACTGAAAGTACAAAGTACTAAAACAATTAAAACTAACACTTAATTTAAAAAAATAGACCTTTAAAAAAATTATTTTTTTAAAAAGGACAAAAACACAAAATTTAAACTTGACAATCTGATTCAAAATATTATGTATGTACAGAATGTACATTTTCTTTAAGAAATACACAGATGTACTGAGCCCCGAATATGACATGCAGAAGAAAAAACATTTTATTAGGTTGGTCTCTTGGTTTGGTTATGTGGCCATGTTGTACTTATTTATTTATTTTAGGTTGGGTTGTGGCAGGAAGGGCATCCAGGGTAAAACATGTGCCAAATCGGCTTTGCGGATCACTTTTTTTCTTCAATGTTAAAGTGATAGTTCACCCAAAAATGAAAATTCTGTCATTAATTACTCACCCTTATGTCGTTCCAAACCCGTAAAATCTTCGTTCATCTTCGGAACACAAATTAAGGTATTTTTGACTAAGTCTGAGAGCTTTCTGACCCTGGATAGATAGCAATGCAACTAACACGTTCAAGGCCCAGAAAGGTAGTAAGGACATTGTTAAAAAAGGGCATTTCAACAATTTCATCTTTTCCGTGTCAGTCTTTGACGCACGTTCACAAAAGTACCACGACCCACGTGTGTGTTACACAGTATTCAGTTAGCAGTAAGCTAATATTCATTACAAACATTTCTTTAATGTGTGCAAATGGTTATAGCACAAACTATTCTCGTTTTTTATTCTTGTGTCTTGATTAATCTAAGTACATAGTGAAATACAACAGAAAAAGGGAAGCATTTACTAATATGCTACTGCTTTACTTTCAGGTACTACTTCCACCCTACGAGGAGGCCATCGCCATTCCACCGAAGGATCCTCCTCCCCAGTACGTTTCGGCTTGAGGATGGCACCCTTCTCTTACTACGCTCCTCCCAAACCTTCTCCAAAGAAACAATCTCCGTCACAATAGCCCATTCCGTTGCCCCGGCCTCCTGTTTGTCGCTGTGTGACGTAAGTCTCCTCTCTCCTCTCCTCTCTGGAGGCAGCAGTATGACTTTGAGACGCCCTTCCCTCGACAAGGCTGCCCAGCTGTCCTGGCAACCCAACGCTGCGTGTCAGCTCCAATCTGATTTGCACTTTCGGCAATTATGTGCGGCACTGGCCTTTTTAATACTGTGAACTTCTCAGTAGTGTTGTCGTCTACTGATATACCTGAGATTTTGAATGCGGCGTGCATGATAAACACGGGAGTTACGTAAGAGCACTTTTCAAACGGGAGTTACCTAGAAATATACTGAATGTAAGAAGCCGGCGTTTTCACTTTAATTTCGTTGTACTGTACGAAAATAAAAAGATGACAAATTTTTATTCAGAATATAACTAAATTAGTTGTAAAAATGAATGCGAGCAATTCTACACCATTTTATCTAACAAAGTGAAATCCTTGAAGTCTTCCTTTATACACAGTGTCCTAAAACATGATGCAATCATTGATTAATATTCTCTTCAAGTCAATCAACTAAGTCTAATCGTTAGTTTTAGATGGTGTAGATGTCGCAAAGACCGAATGATCCTGCTGCTCGTGAACAGTTACAAAGCTGTATACACTTAATATCCGTGATAACTTTGGTTTAGATGTGAAATCAAGTAGACTTAAAGATTTTAAAGATTCTCTTTCATGCATCATAGGGAATCTGACTTAAAATTAAAGGACTTGTCACTTGTTGACTTTTAAAAGAGCAAAAATTTGGATTGAGTGGACAGATTCTCCAAGAGCTGCTTGGTTTGGAAGTGACTTCTGTGTGAGCTGTACTTAATACATTACTACACTATTAACTATTATACACTATTACACTATTAACAGTATACAATGGACCTTTTTTTCTAAAACTTCGGTAATGTGAATGCATCTTTATAGTTAAGGGCACTTAGAATGGAAGTGAATTTGGGCCAGTCTGTTAAAATGGTTAAAAATTTTAGTAGGGCTTTCCAATTTGATTCGATTCTATATTGATTATTATGGACATATATTGAGTACAGTACATTACAAATTTTCTCAAGGAAAGAAAATTTCTAAACTAATGCTGTAAAATACACACATATATATATATATTCTGAAGGTTAAAATTAACTGATTTGTATACAAATGCTTAAATCCTACACTCACTTAAGTTTTTATAATAATAAAGTTACAATTACATACTTTTATTTCTACTCCAATTCGTTTTTGAAAGATAAATATTTAAATAGTGGCTGTCATAAAAAACTTGACGGATTTATTTAAACATAAACCCTGAAGAACAGTCAAAATTATATTGAATATGTTGTATGGTGCAAATATTTAGCAAAATGCTCCTTTAGAGTTCATTTTTCTATCTGACTAACGAGTTTTGTGGTCACCGAATATGTTTTTTTCTGAGGTAAATGTGACGTCACGTGACGCGTTGTTTAGAAGCTGTTATATTGACGTCTTTGCGCGGTTAAAACACTCATTGAGCAAATACATGAGACAGAATACGGATTTTGGTAAGTTGCACTCTTTCTTTTAACATACTTTAGGATGTTTATTCATGTTTATGTCGTGCTAAAACTGGTATGAAAATGGAAAAGATGATCAGTTTTACGAGCGCTTTGAACTGAGGCGCTATGGCAATCTGTCACACATTAATCAGCGCTAAAACGGCATTTATTGATTGAATATTGTAATAAAATAAACAGAATTTGAAATCTGAGACTTCGTCTCATATCAAAAGTAACAAATCACAACGCTTATTGAGATTTATTAGATGGGAATGTTCCGTTTATTAACTGAAGACAGGCTAGACTAATCGATTCTTTAACCGATTTAAGAAACGATATCGTTTCGTAAAAATGAGAAATAAAATCGAGAAATCAATATTTTTACCCAGCCCTAGGTTTTAGTGTTAAGAAATCACATTATCACAATTTTTTTAATCCCTAAATTGAGTATAAAAATAGCTTAAACTGCTTTACAACTCAAATAATACACAGAAATATTAAAGTGCTTTCATAAAATTAGAAGCTTTACATTTATTTTAAACCTTCAAAAAATGGCCCATTCACTTCTATTGTAGCTATCTTAGTTTTTGCTTCTTTTTGAAAGAAAACAAGGGACCAGACCATTTTTGTGGTAATCCACATTATGCCACAAATGCTGTTGACTGATCATAACTTTAAGATTTTAAATTAGACAGTGCTCAGTGAATAAATGAGAGTTATGGGTGTTAGAAATTCATTTTTGTCATTTGGTGAAGCTACACGCTCTTGTTCGGAGAAGTAGTGTAACTTTTCTGTCATTATCACTAGGTTACAATCTGTGGCTGCAGACTGCAATGTTTTTGCACATGTGAATATTATTCATTCATGTTATTGTCTGTGATGAACGGTGTGTTAATCAGTAATTGTGACAAATGAAAAGTAAACAATGTGACCCCCAACAGTAGATTAGTGTTTTAGCTGAGTTCTGATGACATGGCATCTTCCCCCAGTCACCTTCTAGCACAAAGTAGCTTGTTATTGGGAACATTTTTCATTTTTATATACAGTGGCTATGCAAGGGTATTTTGTAACATGTATCCATAGCTGAAAATGACTATATACTTAACATTTATTCATCATTGGTAGAGAAGCATTAATCATACTATTAGAGATTGATAGATGTAGGCATTTTCTTTTATTGTTCTGTGCGTAGACTTTCATCTTCAATTGAGCATCTCCGACAACCTCTTCGTATAAGCAATGTTTTAAAACGAAACACAAATTTAAAAAGAATCTGTGTATTTTGGTATCAATTGTGACCTGTAAGTTTAGCATAATATTTCTCATTAAAATGAAGTAATTATCACAAAATGAATTTTCAGAAACCCAGAACAATGTCTGTCAGTAGGTAGAATGCCTGTGAATGTTTGTCTTTGTCTTGTTACACATCCTGTATTGGGTTTACACTGGCTTATGTCTTATTTCTAAACAATAAAATATTCCAGTAATGCTTCATTATGCCTGTCTTTCGCCTGATGTCTGCGGAAGCCCAGGGAGATCTGGGATAGATCAGAGTGAATTGACTTCCCAATTAAACCGAGTTGACCAGAGGAGACGGATTCACCTACTTTCAGTCCCGCCGTCAGCGTTTTACCAATTACTTTGGTTAGAGGAATTTGAAATATATAGACACTTTATCCAGTGACCTATTTTTGAAAGTCCCACGGATACTGTCCAGTGATGCTTCAGCATATAAAACTAAAAGCACAGCCTGAGGTCCTTTCCGAAGCACTGTTGCGATCTCATGCACATCACTCCAGTTCCCTGTTTATCCTTTAATTTTTGCAAGCTCACTGAACATGCTCAGTCGAGGCTGATTATATTTATCTGTGTGGGTATTTAAGAATTAGACTTCAAAACTGACTACACGTGACTCAGGAAACTAGGGCAGCAATCACTTGAGTGAAGAGAGCGTTTGATGTTTTCTCTGCTCAAGCGCTTTAGGCCTGTCAGATTTTTATTTTGGTCTTAAAATCCTTAGGAAAAAAAAAAGTATGTCACTGCCGCAGCACGTTTCTAAAGCCTCAGCCTCATCTCAAGGGCTGCACTAAATCATTGGGGAATATGTAAACAATTTAAGTTCAAAATAACATTTATGTATACAATACAGAAAATTTAAGGAATAGTAATAATTGATGTTTCTACTGATGTTTTTTTTTTTTTTCAACGATTGCCTTGTTTAGAAAGTGTTGTCATTTTTGCACATTTTTCTGTAAATCCAAAATGTAAACGTGGCTGATTTACAAAAACTGTCCCTATTTTATTCCTGGCACATTGGCAAAAAATGACAAATGTGTGGAAATTATTTTCGTTAACTAAAATAAATAAAATCAAATATTTTTTCTTCAAATCTTGAAAAAAAGACCAAAGTCAGCTCCTTTTCATTTTTATATAATTAATTTACACATTTAATATTTTCAAACCAGCATGTGCCATTCAAGGTTAGATTGGAAGAAAATCATGAAATCAAGTTAAAATTAAGTTATAATACATCTAATTCTTCAGTTAATTCCACTATGGACTATGCCTTTCATAAACATAACACAATTCAGTATTAACATTTTATACACTACCAGTCAAAAGTTTTTGAACTGTAAGATGTTTTAAATAAATCTCTAATGCTCACCAACCCTGCATTTATTTGAAATATTTTTATTATTTTAAAATAACTGCTTTCTATTTCAAAATGTAATTTATTTCTGTAATCAAAGCTAAATTTTCAGCATCATTATCATTATTATTATTGTCAATATTTAAAACAGCAGAGTACATTTTTTCAGGATTCTTTGATGAATAGAAAGACCGGCATTTATGAAAAGCTATAACTTTCAAAAAAACTATACCATTCAAAAGCTTGGAGTTTTTTTTTTTTTTTTTTGTAGAAAAGAAATGATAGAGAATGATAAAGACATTTTAATATCAAAAAGATTTCTATTTTATATAAATGCTGTTCTTCTGAACTTTCTATTCATCAAAATAACCAGAAAAAAATTTTACTCAGCGGTTTTCAACATAATATTATTAATAATAATACAAATAATGTTTTTTGAGCAGCAAATCAGAATATTAGAATAATTTCAGAAGGATCATGTGACTGCAATGATGCTAAAAATTCAGCTTTGAAATCACAGGAATAAATTACATTTTAAAATATAATCAACTAGAAAATAGTTATTTTAAATAATAAAAGTGCTTTAAAAAATGCTGCTTTTGCTGTACTTTGGATCAAATAAATGCAGGCTTGGTGAGCAGAAGAGACTAATTTAAAAAAAAAAAAAAAAAACATTAAAAATCCTACTGGTAATGTACATATTTCAAACCTAAAGAAAAATGGTTTATAATGCACTAAGTACTGATAAAATTATTTAACTGCAAAACTTACAAAATGCATTAAATATTGCGCCCTCTAGTGGTGACATAGTACTACAGTTTGAAGGCGTTAATGTGTAGACATTTACCCCATTTCCGTAGCTCAGGTTCAATTCACAGCACATACAGTACACAAAGTTGTTTTTTTTTTTTTTTTTTCCTTTTTTCAAATATTTAGAAAATATTAGACTCTGTTTAAGCTCTTAAGGAATTGGGGGAAAAACATAACTCGAGCATATCAAGGATCAAGTCATGTTGGGGTTATAAAATATATAAAACTTGAGTAAGTAAAACAGTGACTACACGATAAGGTGGGACAAAAGAAAAAAAACATTTTTCAACATGATCCTCTCCTCAAGATCAAAAAAAGTTGTTTTTCCATGCCTTAAGATGGCCTCCATCCATTAAACATTAAAGTCTGAACAAAACCGACACAAAAATAACCAAAACCCACAAAGACCGTTTCAACCAATTTTATTACAATAAGATCTGGTGTTTATTATAATAAGAAATGGCTCTACTTCTCCCCCTGCTGCTGGTCTGGCATGCTTCTGATGATGTCAGAATCGCCTATGGACACAAGAGAAAGACATTAATGACAATTCATTTAACCTGACAGAGTGTTACAGTATATTATTGCTGAAAACGCAAAAGACAGTCAGACAAAGTCTAAGATGCTCTAGGGTTCCACATCATATTCAAAATAGCATAACATACCAGCAACCTTTTAAATGTACATCTACTTTGATATATTTTCTACTAAACCACTTAACAGGAAAAGTTACAATAAAACAAAAGTACAAGATAAAGTCAGTTCTCCCACTGAAAGGAACAGATGCATGAATACACACCAGGGTCAATGATAGCCAGCGTGCACACCCTGTAGTATTTGCCACAGGCTGTGCCGAGCTCAATGTTGTTTCCGCTGTAATGATGGACTCCGGTTTTGGCCAACATAGCGTAGTACTCAATCTCAGATTTCCTGGAAATACACATTAATTGTTAAAACAAAAAAACTCATACTGTATTGACTAAGATGCCACAGACTATTCACATTTCGAGCAGTAAACAGCACACACCTCAGAGCAGGACAGTTGTTGGCAAGGATCACCAGCTTGGCTTTTCCTTGGCGAATCATTTTCTGAGACTGCTTGTATCCGAGAACGTATTTACCGCTCTTCATCACAAGCTGCAGTCTGGAGTTGATGGACTCCAGGGACTTTTTCTGTTAAGATAAAGACAAGGAACAAAACTATGAATACACTTACAGCACAGAATGTGAAATAAACTTGGACAGAATATAGCAACTCAGAAGTCAAATGTGCTTTATATCAGACAATTCCTGTGTATTAACCTTGCCCACTAGACTAATATGTGACCGTGGACCACAAAACCACTTGTAAGTAGCGTAGGTATATTTTAGCAACAGCCAACAATACGTTGTTTGGGTCAAAATTATTATTTTTTCTTTTATGCCAAAAATCATTACGATATTAAGATCATGTTGCATAAATTTACTATGGTAAATATATCAAAACTTCATTTTTGATTAGTAATGTGCATTGATAAGTAATTAATTTGGACAACTTTAAAGGCCTTTTTTTTGCACCCTCAGATTTCAGATTTTCATATAGTTGTAACTCAACCAAATATTGTGCTTTTATAACAAACCAAACATCAATGGAAAGCTTTTGTATTCAGCTTTGATTATAGATGATGTATAAATCTAAATTTAAAAAACAAAAAAAAACCTTATGACTGGTTTTGTGGTCTAGGGTCACATATGTACATTCACCCTAACCCAATAATTTTTATAATAATAGTTACACAAATAAGTTACATTTACAAAGAAATAAACGTCACGTCCCATTCGCACTATGAATAACACGTCAATGGACTTAAATAAACAGTGTATACATGTTCATGACTACTTCACAGACAACTACAATTAAACACTACATGTCAAGTATTGCTCCCGTACTAC
The DNA here is from genome assembly GCF_022985175.1 of Labeo rohita. Taxonomy (NCBI): domain Eukaryota; kingdom Metazoa; phylum Chordata; class Actinopteri; order Cypriniformes; family Cyprinidae; genus Labeo; species Labeo rohita. Next base: position 12,167,142 of record NC_066887.1, on the reverse strand, counting down.
ATTTATTGTACATTGAAACGAAATTATTTATTGAATGTGGCTTTAGTTTACGTAATAAGCGTTTGTCTGGTAAACTGGTGAACTAGCAACATCCTGACAAGCAGCTGCACTCTTTAGCTAGCGCACATTTAGCTCACCCAACAGCACGTCACCGAGCAGAGATAAACATTTACACAATATAATGCCTAATAACACCTCAGCTGCATAACTTTAATCCTATATATCAATATTTGTGGACGGAAATGTGTTGTTTTTTATAATCAGGCCTGTAGCGGAGCTTCCACGTGAAGTTCTCCGGCATGGGCAGCATCGCGCTCCACTCACCGTCTTCTTTGCGGCCACCATTTTTCCTGATTAGTCCGATCTGGCCAACCTGAACACAGAAGAGCGACAAATCAAGACCTACTCTTTTAGAATTATCCGTTTGTAATCTTCATAGAAGCCTTAAACGGGATATTTTAATAATTTTCACCAGAGCCGCGCTCACCTCCTGATCACACCAAGATGGCCTCGTAGAGAAAGGACTTCCCAGCGTGCACCGCGCGCGTAAACCTCAGGCGCGCGCATCGCGAGAACGCGAAGTCTCGAAACCGCTGATCCCAGAACAGCCGCCCTGTGACATACAATCAGAAGAGAGTCATTGGTTCCAGTAGTTCTGTTTTTTTGACTCACAGCAATATTCGTGATTTACTAGGTAAATAAGTAGTGTAACTATTTGCACAGCTATAAATACAGTGTGTGTATTCATTATAATAATGCCCATGGAGTTATAAGACTTTAATAAGGCGAGACACCACAAGTGAATAAGGAAAAAATGAACTAGGGTTCATTATTAATCTTTTAGCTCTGGTTTAACAAATCTTTCTTTTCTTAGTTTGAACAGCTGCTATGCTAATTATGTTCCTATTTGTTTTCTGTTTTTGCCATGGGATTGACATCCCGTGGTAACTAGGAATTCACAAGCTCCAGTGTGGATCCAGAACACTTAAGAAGAGATGATATCAACCCCTCAGAGGACTTCAGATGATACCAACCCTGAAACAACATACAGCACTACCGAATTCTGCTACTAATTTATAGTGTTCTTTGTCTGTTTGAAAAATCCCATAGACTTACATTGATGGAATGTTCAAATGAGCCAGCACTTTTCAAATTCCAACTGTCAAAACTCCCAGAATCCTTTGAGAATCAATCAAGGTTCCCTTCTATGTACTGTATTTCTAATCCATTTAAACTCATCTATCTATCTATGCCTAGCAACCAGAATCATGCTAGTAACTTGCTAATCATGCTAGTAACATACTATTAACTTGTTAATCATGCAAGCAACATGCTAGTAACTTGCTAATCATGCAAGCAACATGCTAGTAACTTGCTAATCATGTTAGAAACATGCTAGTAATTTGCTAATCATGCTAACAACATGCTAGTAACTTGCTAGGCATGCTAGAAACATGCTAGCAATATGCTAGTAACTTGTTAATCATGCTAGTAACATGCTAGCAATATGCTAGTAACTTGTTAATCATGCTAGTAACATGCTAGTGACATGCTAGTAACTTGCTAATAACATTCTAACGACATGCTAATCATGCTAGCAACATGCTACTAACTTGCTAATCTTGCTAGAAACATGTTAGCAATTTGTTAATCATGCTACAAACATGCTAGCAACTTGCTAATCATGCTAGTAACTTGCTAATCATGCTAACAACAGACTAGTAGCTTGCTAATTATGTTAGCACCATGCTAGTAAAATGCTAGTAACTTGCAAATCATGCTAACAACATGCTAGTAACTTGCTAGTCATGCTAGAAACATGCTAGTAATTTGCTAATCATGCTAGTAACATGCTAGTAACTTGCTAATCATCCTAATCATGCTACAATCATGCTAGCAACATGCTACTAACTTGTTAATCTTGCTAGAAACATGCTAGCAACCTGCTAATCATGCTAACAACATGCTAGTAACTTGCTAATTATGTTAGCACCATGCTAGTAAAATGCTAGTAACTTGCTAATAATCCTATAAGCATGCTAACAACATGCTAGTACCTTGCTAATCATTATAATATCATGCTAGACACGTTAATCATGTTAATAACATGCTAACAACATTCTATCTATCTATCTACACTGTAAAATCTAATTAGTTGGGCTTACTTAAAAAAAGCATGCAAACCGATTGCCTTAAAAAAACTAAGTAAAGTGAAATAAGAATAGTATGTTGTACTGACAAATGCTTAGTTAGTATAGTTTACTTACACGAGAGTTCAAGTAACTAAAAAAGAACTGTAGGGGGTACTTAATCATTTACTTTAGGCTTACACTTGACTTAGTATAGCTACTCACTGACTCCCAGAGTGCATTGCGGCATGAATAAATTATGCAATTGGTTTGTTTTACTGTTGTTGTTTTTATTTGCTAATTTATTTACTGACTTGTGTCAGTAGTAACACAGCAAAAAGAGAAAATAAAATAATATAATGGTTATTGTCACAATTAATAAAAATAAATAAAATTGGATTGTTACCATCGTTGTGATTCACGTGCTGAATGTTGAAGTCTGTGACTTGAGCACATTACCACAAGTATTAAAGGACTGTCTCAACCCAGTGAAGTTTCTCAAGGTGTTTATGAAGAACAATAAAATTGTAAAAGATCATTAATAAATATAAAAAAATACATTAGCTAAAGAATTGAAAGATTTAGCTAATTGAAATATCAGAATTAGAAGGTTACCTTCTAAAGGCGACCTACTTATTACTTTTTTTCCCTTGAAATCAAAAATTATGACTTCATGTTGCATTACTGCATCCATAGGAAGAAAATTATAATAAGAAAAGCAAAGTTCCAAGTGCCCAACCAAACGGAACATTAATCACTATAATGGTAAGTAAAAAAATAATAATAATAATTAAAAAAAAATAAATAATATAAGACACACCAACAACATTTTACGAAAATCAACATCAATTTATGAAGTCAGCTTATGTGATGTTCTCTCAAATATATAGTTGTATTGAAACAACATTCAAGATGACTTTGGGAAATGAGTGAAGGTAACTAGTGAAAAATAACTGCAGATTAACAATTGCCACTTCAAAAAAATATCTTTTCTTCTTCTTCTGTTGTTATTTTGAAAATTAGCAACATATTAGTGCACTGCTGCCTCTCACTGGTTTATTAATGTCATTGGTTCCTTTGTGGCTACTTGAATATTTTAAGTAAGCGTCACTCAAAGTAGTAAGTAAACTGTTTTACTCGCTTGAAAGTAGCTGTAACTTAATAAAACCTAGTAAGTATAGCAACTAAGTAAAGATAACTAATTATATCTAAGTAAGGTAAACTATTGGATTTTACAGTGTATCTATCTATGTCTGACAGATTGTATTGCCTTCAAAACATCCAAACGTTAACCTTTTAAAACTACTTTAGAATTCAAACTATTTCAGACTGAAAACCATCAAACTTAAAACTTTATAAAACTTCTTAAACTTTTTAAACTTTATAAACTTTTCAAACTTTTTAAAACTTCCTGTTCCGGCTTTCTCAAGCCAACTTAAAGTTTGTCTTGACAAACTTTTTTTATCTAGTTGATCTTTACCACATCTCTCTGCCATATGTACATCAAGCTACTACTACATATATTGTAAAAATGTCAATTTGGTGTAAAGTTGCTTTGCAACGATATGTATCGTGAAAAGCGCTATACAAATAAATTTGAATTTGAATTTGGTGGCATATTTTTAACGAAATATGCGCTAATTTGCACTAAACACTGGATGAAGTATTTTTTTTGTTTTAACAGAGGGAGTTCTGGGTATCTCATTTTTGTAATTCAGAAAATATTTAAAACAGACAGAAAACAATATATTTTCACAGTTTTGGGGGAAATAAAATGTTGTATATAATCAAGCAAATTATATATGAACAATCCCTCTGTAAAAACCTTCAGGATATAGACGGGAATAAAAATGTAAAGTTTGGCGCGTGTAACTGAAGTAGAGATTTATGGCTCAGAGTAGGAGAAAAAACTCATTTAGTGAAAACAGCCTTTAAAAATATGTATTGTAGTTTAAATTGACACAAATAGATAAAGTGCTAAAAGAAACACTACTCTGAAAAAACACTTTATGAAAAGCCAAAAGCCCAAAATCTAAAACTTGACAGGTGCATGAAAAAACTGTGTTTTGCTTAGAGTGTTTTTCCTTAATTTAAAGTTTTCCATGTTTAGAAATCAGTTTTAAATCATGTTACTTCGTGTATCCAGTTTTTTTTAGGCAATGGGAACCCTGGCTCTTAAAAGAAAAAAAAAAAACAATTGAGGGAGTAAATTAAATAATAAATGTCTTGATGTATTAGTTAGTTTAGTTCATTTTAATGCTTCTCATTTTAAATAATGAAGTTTGAGGCTTCCTTGGAAGTTCACTGATGCTCCTTAATGGGCCTTGGGACCCTGGTTGAGAACCACTGGCAAAGCCTACTCAAAAAACTGTAGGCCTACCTGTCAAACATACATATTCATTCTTCATTATTACTATTCTGAACATTTATAGAATAATAGTATAGTCACAAAACTATAAAATTACAAGAACATCTGAAATTCTTCTATTTTTTCTGCATCTGCATCTGAAATGATACACTGTCAGAATATATTCTGTATTTAATGAAGAATGAGTATGCATGAATGTGGAATAAAATGCACACATACAGTACATCCGTCTTGTTGGCAGTGTCATGTGAGCTAATGTCTGTGGTGTTGTGTCATTTGTGAACATTCCTCTCATGTGGCCTTATGGCATGATAAAGTGTCTCTTAGTTGCACACTGATTAATGAATAACACAGGGATCTAAAAATGCATGTCAAATAAATATCTCATTTTAATAAAGACTGCAACAAAAAGTAAAAGTAAACATTTATTTACCAGTTAACAGCTTAGAAACATACTTTACATTATGAGTCGCTACACACCTAAGATCACACAACGAGGAGGTATTATTAATGTTCGACACATTTTTAAAGAGCTTTCATGTAATGATGATGCCCATTTTCCACAAGTTGATATGATTCTTTAGGGTCTTAATGCCTATTCATAAGTTTATTTTGCGTTATCATGGGCCCCACTTTGGCTCTGAATGTGACCACACCTTTAAATTAAAAGCGAAAGTGGGTTTGGGGGAAATGGGCTGTGTAAGTGTGATAGATATGTTTCACCGTTGACACTGACAGAATAGAAATCCTGCTCTGTTGATCGAGTGTTAATGCGATGGAGGTGGACAAATACATCTTGACCGAGGCACTTTCTGCCATACTGGGAGTCACGGTGAAACTGGAGTCAAATTGTAAGAGTTTAGATGGAGTCATACCGTTGCATATTACCAGTCTGACAACTCTTGCCTTTCTTGGTTATGAAGAATTTGCGCTTGTGGTCCAACCTGTGTTGCATCTAACCTCTTTCCTGATGTGGCTGTTTGTTGGTGAGGAGCAGAAGTCACAAGAGACCCGGACAAGCCAAAGAGCGAGTTCTTCTCCCCGGAAAATATTTGCAATCCCAGATGACTTTTTCGACCGAACTTTTGACTTCGACTTTACGAACATGTCCGAGTCAAAGTCTGATAAGTGCATGCGCGGGGGCGAGCCGTACAAGCGGCCCTACGGCTGGATGCGCTTTGCGCTTAAGGTTCGGAATAAATACCCGTATGGGAACGCGTGGCTGGGAACAGACGGATGGAGGAACCATTCCGTGCCCGGTGAGTGGCCAGTCTCCTACCACGGAACTGGTTTACAGGGGGCTGAATTTCACAGGAAGACAAAGTTCCATGAACCACAGGATATGCTATTGTACTAAATAAACATTTTACCTTTTTACCTCTCTTTACTCAATTATGTATTCACTGATGTATTCACAAAGTTCACTGATTAGAGAAACATTGTGAGCTATTATTTTCTTTCAAAAAACGACATTATGTATAAATAAAGTTTTATAAACAAAGCTTTACAACCCTTCCAGTGTATGATGTTCTGTTGAGATTGAATCCCTTGTCTTTATTTGACTATTATTAAGGCCTACTGTTATTTATTTAAATTTCACAGGCTTTCCTCTGACCACAAATTATGCTTGTAGCTGCTTTTCAGAAATCCATTCCAATTCCAGAGTACTGTAGCCAAGATAATACAGCCATATTGCCAATTCAAAACTCTAATTAAAATCATTTATAAATAAGAGAAGAGTTTTTGTTGGCACAAAAGCCATTTTACAAACCTTTATCTATAACCACCAAACAGACACACTATCACCCAGTGTTGGGAAGGTTACTTTGGAAATGTAATAGGTTACAAATTACAAGTCACTCTATTTAAAATGTAATAAATAGTGTAACTTTTCAATTACTTTATTAAAGTAATGTAACTTATTACTTTTGATTATTGATTGCTTTTCTACGTTTCTAATATTTTCAACTGTTAATCATTTTAAAACACTTAAATTGCAGAGTTAACCTTATAGTAGCACTCAACACTGATTACTGTCAGACTTTATCAGTTAAATTAAGATTACAGTAAGTAAGGGAAAATATAGATCTTTATTTTGCAATAACAACTGGCTGGATGTACAATATCCCACAGCTGCTTGCCACAAAAGTAAATAATTAGACACAAAACACTGATCTGAGTTGAAATATTTGAACGCAAAGCTACCATAAAGACATCAGTTGCTAGCAAGTGGCACGCTGACAGAATTAAGAAATTGTACACATTATATTAAATTAAGTTTTAATATTTTATTAGCTAACCAAATGCACGTATGGCGCTGACTTAAGTTGCCCGGATGAGTCTGAGTTATTAGCTTTTACCACTTGTTATTGGGGAATGTCGTGACTGTTAGATCTGGTCCCCACGCCAGACAATTAGGATCCAGCCCGGACACCAGATCCCGTCAGAAAATATCAGTCTTTCCGGTAACAGAACAACTAGTCAGCAAGCTGTAGTTACCCCAACCCCACTTACAGAAGATGCAGGACTCTAACCCACAGTAGATGCGGGACTCTAACCCACAATAACAGCAGGTTTCTGTCAGTTAGGAAGTTGACCGATGGAAGCCAGAAAAGAGCAGAAGCAGGAGACGAAGTAATGATGATAAAAAGGAGCAGAGTTTATTGAATAGTCTTAGTTGCGTATGTCTCAATGCTAAGACTTCGTCTGGAGAACACAAATTCAACAAGTATTGTTATACCAAACTGGTTCACAACAACATCCCATAAACCTTGAGTTTCTATAAACATTCCCTTGTATCTCTTATTCATGAAGACAAAACAGCCCTTGAAGCTACACAGTCATAAGACTAAACAACAATGGAAAATATATACACAGTAAATTTGCCCGAGTAAAATTTACTCAAATTGAAGAAAATTTTACTCTGTGCCAGATAACATTTGGTCCCTCTCTGAAAAGAGTAAAAGTTACTCTTTTGATAGAGTTGTTTTTCCAGAGTTAATTTTGCTCAATTTGGTGTTAATATTTTACTCTCTCCTGTTACATTTGACTGTTTAGTGTTTTTTGAAATTAACTCTTGTACTATTTTACTCAGTTCAGAAGAAAGTCAAATTTACTCTGCCAAAATTTACATCTCTTCCAGAGTTGTTTTTTATCAATTATGAGTGAACTTTAAAGACTAAATAACTCTATCCAGAGTTAATCTTTTAAATTACATCATTCATATTCTATCCTCAAAAACCCCTAAAAATAGAAATGAAAAACTTGCTTTTCAATCTGAAAAAAAAAAAAAGTCTACAACAAACTGTATACTCATGTCTCAAAATTTTATTTTTTCAATCTCCTATTTAAATAATACACTTACATTTACAATATTACACTTGTGATCATGATCATTTGGTGGTTTCTGCATCTATATCATAGACAGTGTTTTGCAGAAAGCTATATACAATGGACAGGTCTTACAGAGTAGAGCATATTGGACAATTACAATAAAACAAGACTGGACCCTACTTCTCATCAGCCCAACAACAAGTAGATACAGCTGGAGACTCTCTCAAAAGCCATCCAACTGCCCTTGGATACTGGTAACAGTCTGTAAAAGAATGAAAACACATTATTGCCAATGTGACTTAAAAGTTAGTCAATATACAGCATGAATAAAGAAACAAATGAATAAAGATGTCTGTCTTCCACCAAAGTTTAGGTTTTACATAATTCCAACAGATTGTTACTAAATATGTGAAGTAGAAAATAGCAGCACAAGAACAATAATTTAGAGGACAGGTGATTAAAAAGATTTCTCCCAAAAATGAAAATTCTGTTATTAATTAATTACTCTCATGTTGTTCCAAACCTGTAAGACCTTTGTTCATCTTCGCAACACAAATTAAGATATTTTTCAAGAAATCTAAGAGCTTTCTGACCCTGCATATACAGCAAGGGTACTGCCACATTCAAGGCCCAGAAATGTAGTAAGAACATTGTTAAAATAGTCCATGTGACACTGATTCTACCATAATTTTATAAAGCTACAAGAATACTTTTTGTGCACAATAAAACCAAAATAACTACTTTATTCAACAGTTCTTCTCCCCCAAGTCACTGTCCTCCACCATTAAAGACAGTATCATGATGCATGCGCATGCTTTGTAAACAAACGCAGCGCATGTGTGTTCCTGTGTCAGCAGCATCACACGTATGCATCAGGGTACTCTCGATTATGGCGGAGGATGGTGACTTGAAAGAGAAGAATTGTTGAATAATTATATTATTTTTCTTTGCGCACAAAAAGTATTCTAGTAGCATTGTAAATTATTGTAGAAACACTGATGTCACATGGATTATTTTAACAATGTCCTTGCTAAGTTTCTGGCCTTGATCGTGGTAGGACTCTTGCTGTCTATGAAGCTCAAAGATCTCTCAAATTTTTTTTCCAAATTATCTTCATTTGTGTTCCGAAGATGAAAACAAAGGTTTTACAGGTTTGAAACAACATGAGGGTGAGTAATAAATGACAGAATTTTCATTTTGGGGTGAACTATCCCTTTAAGAGCCTTTCTGAGAAATAAGCACGTTCAAGATCATACAGTATTACAATATTATCAACTAGTGTCATTTGATATGCTTCACTGGTAGCTTCACCTTGATGAATTTCACAAGACGATCACGTTTGCCTAGCTGAGATCTTTCCCGGTCTTACGTGGCGGTGACTTGAGAGGGTGGCAAAAGGTGAACCAGCATCAAAATGGAAGACAATTTGCTGTTCCAACCTGGAGATACAGAAACAAAATAAAAATTTATTTTAGGTTTTTAGTTTTTCATCACAACCAAGTCTTGATGACTACAGATGTGTGGATGAACTGAGCTGAAACCTCTACAAGTATTGAAATGAAGTCATAAACTTATACATTATTTTTTTTTATTCAGAGTCCTAAATGAAGACAATTTCTAACTGTAAATCTGCAACTCCTGTACTAGGCCCTTGCGAAAATATCAGGGTAGAAGTGTTGGAAAATAAATTGAAAATATTTGCAACAGCTACTTACATAACGAAACTTGCTCCTGGGGTCAACCAAGCATAGGAATAGGGAGATGATTCTCTTCGCAGATTCTTCCTTTAAACTACAGGAAGGGCTTTTTCTACACACACACAAACATAAACCAATAACATCATAAACATCAATTAACAAAGTACAGTATAAACAGCCTACCCATGTTCATTTGTCAAATGTGCTACCACGATTTTTACCATTTCACCATTATTAATGAAAAGTATTAAAGATATTAAAAATGTTAAAGTTTCTCTTACCACGTTCCCAAAACATTTGAAATGTAAAAGGTTTTGAAGAAAAAAATATATTTCTTTGAACTTCATTCTGACAATGTTGTTGGTTTACATCCTAAAGAAACCAAAAAGACAAAGTTACAAAGTTAAACACAAGGCAATAACACTCAGTCAGATGATGAAAAAACATTCATTAGTGCACTACACAACATGAGTTATCTTTGTTCACTAATATGTTTTTAATTTGTAATAATTGCTTGGTTTATATCTTTAATGTATATGGCCTAATTGTAGGCTAGTACTAACATTGCACTGTTGTATGTCCCATTTCCAACGTTTTTTCCCTCTTTCTCTGTCACTGAGGTGGAGCGTTTATGAAATATTGTTCTTATAAATTCTTCCCATTATTTCCGTAATTAAAGTTTACATATTAAAAATGCTTGAAAACTACAATGAAGTGCAAAAGCTATTGTACGTGTTCCGCAGTGGTCAAAAAGGATTCAATCGAATTGAATTTTGAATTGAAACACTGACATTCTGCAATAAAATCACAGACTAGCCCTCGTAAATGTTAAAAATACCTTTCGTTCTCATGAGAAACAGTTAACTTACTGTCTAAATAGGACTAATCCACATCAAAATGGCCTTCAACAATCCAGTTAAGGCTAACGTTAATTTAACTCTTTTCCGAGTCAAGTACATGTGGTGCACAACTCGAGCCTATCGTCACAATAGTTTAGTGGAGAAACATTGATAGGCAGCTAACGTTAGCTAATTTCAATTAACGTTCAAAATAAATGTTCAAAATATATATGTTAGCTATTTGATTTCAAACTTTGCCTAACATTAACTAGTTTTCAAGCTGACAGGAGAAGGCAAGCGATCTCTTAAACATTCAAAACACATGGCAAAACGATCCGACCTCAAAGCAAAGGCGAATATAATTAAAATAAATAGTAAGACTTTGAAACTTTACTTACTTTACCATCCAGCAGAAGTGTACCGTCTTCTAAACCCAAAGCAGCAGCAGTCGATGGCCGTGATTAACAGTAATGGCGGATCAACGAAGGGATGAGAGTAAATTGGGGAGGAGTCACAGTTACTCTGTAATTTTGCTCCCACTCAACGGATAAATTTTACTCTGTACACTCAAAATAGAGCAAAAACAACTATTTTTGAGGAAAAAAAAATTTAACTCTGGAAAAACTACTCCGCCATTTTTCCTGTGTATATAAAACAACTATAATATAATATAAATGAATAATCAATTAATGAATCAATAAAATGAATATATAAATGATTATAATGATTATTATAAATGATTATATGATTAAATGGAATAATAAAATGATGAAATGATTAATGATTCTAAATGAATAAATGAATAAAGAATAAATGAAGAATATATGAAAAGAAAGCAAAACACAACACAAATGTATGGTCGCTCTGAGGCAAAACACACACAGTTTGCATTTGAGGATCGTCAGATCCTTCATGACTGACCAATCAGAATCAAGCATACAACTGAGCTGTGTGATCATTTAAAGCACAGCCACACAAATTCAGACTTAACACCTCTTATTTACTTGGAGATCATTCTGAGGTTAAATACAGATTTGAAATCATAACAAGAAATAGTTTAATAGCTATGACACTGGTTTTGAAATCAAATGTTTGCATAGTTATGACAGGAAACACTGCCAGCTAACAACACCTTGAAAAAAAACAATTAATTAAAAAATAAAATATATGCATAAACCCAAATAGGACATAAAACAGTTAAGAATAAGCATGTGTCCTATTCTGTGTCTTAAACTCTTGAAACATGGGTTTCTCATTTTAGAGCAGTCAATGCAATTTTGGAAGTCAATTAAATCTGCATGTGAAAAAAAAATTAGATGTTACCCCCTTTGTAATCATTAACATTTTCAAAAGTAACTGTAATTTAATTACACATTTTTTCTCAGTAACTGTAACTAATTACAGTTACATTTATTTTGTAATTAAATTACGTAATTCCATTACATGTAACTAGTTTCTCCCCAACACTGTTTGTAGCAATAGCCAAAAATACACTGTATGGGTCAAAATTATTGATTTTTCTTTTATGGCAAAAATCATTAGGATATTAAGTAAAGATCATGTTCCATGAAGATATTTTATAAATTTCCTACTGTAAATATATGAAAACTTTATTTTTGATTAGTAATATACATTGTTAAGAACTTTATGGACAACTTTGAATGCAATTTTCTCAATATTTAGATTTTTTGCACCCTCAGATTCCAGGTATTCAAACTGTTGTATCTCGACCAAATATTGTCCTATACCATATATCAATGGAAAGCTTATTTATTCAGCTTTCAGATGATGTACAAATCTCAATTTAGAAAAAATGACCCCGGGTTTTGTGATCCAGGGTCACATATGTTACATCAGTGGTTTTCAGAGATGGTTTTGTGGACCCACAGCATTGCACATGTTGGCTATTGTAGGCTGCGTGCCTGACAACTAGGAAGTATTTAGATTTATCCCACCTACTACTTGAAAATAACATCTAGAATTTTTAATGCCTTTTTTAGATAGGATAGTAAGTGGACAGGAAGTGAAGTGGGAGAGAGAGATGGGGGCGCAAAAAATTCAGGACACATCGATCAACCATGACCTGAGCGAGACCAGCGAAGGCCAGCCTGAGACCAGCCAAAATCAGCCAACCAGCTTGGACTGGTTTTAGCTGTTTTTTTTTCAGCATGGCCTTTGGGGCTCTTCAGTCGATTTTGACTGGAAAATTGTATATTTTGACATTTTAAAAATTGTAGCATCATAAGCATGAGATGACAGTTTGTGACTTTTGTCACATTAGCTATGTGTACACAGAAAAAAAATAATGGACATAATTTGGATATGTTAAAGTGTCAACCACCAGATGCCACTAACCTGGCTTCAAAAAATCTGTTTTAAAATTCTTTATTTTAACCAAAGACTATGAAACACTGCTTTAATTGAAAAAAAAAAAAAAAAAAAAAAAAAATATATATATATATATAAAGAAAAAAATAAAAACGTATTGGATTCTATTGAAAATGAATTTCTGATCTGAATCAGGTGTTCTAAATAAGCAGGATATACAAATGTGCAATGGGTAGCTACCATGACTGAAAACCAGTGAGTCACACGTTTTCCTATGTCAGATCAGAATTCTTGCTCTCTTGATAAGCTCGAAAAACGCGATGGAGGTGGACAAATACATCTTGACCGAGGCGCTTTCTGCTATTCTGGGAGTCACGGTGAAACTGCAGTCAGATTGTAACGGTTTAGATGGAGTCATACAGTTGCATATTACCAGTCTGACAACTCTTGCCTTTCTTGGTTATGAAGAATTTGCGCTTGTGGTCCAACCAGTGTTGCATCTAACTTTTTTACTGACGCGGCTGTTTGTTGGTGAGGAGCAGAAGTCACAAGAGACCCAAACAAGCGAAAGCGCGAGTTCTTCTCTCCGGAAGAAAATATTTGCAATCCCAGATGACTTTTTCGACCCAAAGTTTGACTTCGACTTTACGAACATGTCCGAGTCAAAGTCTGATAAGTGCGCGCGCGGGGGCGAGCCGTACAAGCGCCCCTACGGCTGGATGCGCTTCGCGCTTAAGGTTCGGAATAAATACCCGGACGGGAACGCGTGGCTGGGAACACGCGGATGGAGGAGCCGTTCCGTGCCCGGTGAGTGGCCAGTCTCCTACCACGGAACCGGTTTACAGGGGGCTGAGGGCATTGTACAGTCTCACTTCAAGGCAGGAGACCGTCGGGCGTACGGAAGAGGGATTTATTCAACTCCAGACATCAGCGTGGCAGAAGCGTATGCGACAAGCAAGAAATTCACGTCGCAAAAGAATGGAAAGACTTACAAAGTCATCATGCAGAGCAGAGTCAACCCCCAGAAGAGAAAAATCATCAAAGGGAAGAACTACTGGTTGGTCCCTATACCAGAAGGCACATCTGCTGAAAAAGAGAAAGAAATCGTGGAGAGCTCCATACGCCCGTATGGCCTTCTGCTTAAAGAGGTGTAGGAAGGTGAACATGCCTGTTAAAATTGTTCTCAAAATTGCGCTTACTCTTTGAATCTTTCTACTTTCAAATCTTGAAAAGACTTTGACTTTTGGGTAATGATATTGTTTATTACGACCTGAAATAAAAGCTTTTATTAATCCATTGGTGGATTCTTTATTCCTGATTTTTCTGAAACAGTACAATTATAACGATTTGATACACTTATTTGATTTCACAATTGTAATGGATTTTTTATGTCCTTTAAGTTCTAGAGAAAATAAAAGTTACTCTTCATTACTTAATTTCACGGGAAGACAAAAGTTCCATGAACCACAGGATATGCTATTGTATTATAAAATTCACAAAGGCAAAGATCCAACTAATTTTTGTCTTTATTTGACTATTATTATCATATACTTGAACTGAACTGAGCTAGATGATGACAAATGATAAACTGCCTTTACCTGAAAATTGAGTGTTTTCTGTTGCCCTTTTGTATTATTGATGCACTATTTCCTATTTAATACTGTACAGCTGCTTTGTTGCAATTCTGTATTGTTAAAAGCGGTATATAAATAATGGTGACTTGACTTGACTATTATTAAGGCCTACTGTTATTTATTTAAACTTCACCGGCTTTCCTCTGACCACAAATTATGCTTGTAGCTGCTTTTCAGAAATCCATTCCAATTCCAGAGTACTGTAGCCAAGATAATACAGCCATATTGCCAATTCAAAACTCTAATTAAAATCATTTATAAATAAAAGAAGAGTTTTTGTTGGCACAAAAGCCATTTTACAAACCTTTATCTATAACCACCAAACAGACACACTATCACCCAGTGTTGGGAAGGTTACTTTGGAAATGTAATAGGTTACAAATTACAAGTCACTCTATTTAAAATGTAATAAATGGTGTAACTTTTCAATTACTTTATTAAAGTAATGTAACTTATCACTTTTGATTACTTTTTGATTGCTTTTCTACGTTTCTAATATTTTCAACTGTTAATCATTTTAAAACATTTAAATCAGGCAGAGTTAACCTTTCAGACTTTATCAGTTAAATTAAGATTACAGTAAGTAAGGGAAAATATAGATCTTTATTTTGCAATAACAACTGGCTGGATGTACAATATCCCACAGCTGCTTGCCACAAGTTGCCCGGATGAGTCTGAGTTATTAGCTTTTACCAGTTGTTATCGGGGAATAACCTTGGAATGTCAAGACCGACCAATCAGAATCAAGCATTTCACAGAGCCGTGTAATAATTTAACTTAAAGCACAGCCACACAAATTCAGACTTAACACCTCTTAATTACTTGGAGATCATTCTGAAATTAAACACAGATTTGAAATCATAACAAGAAATAGTTTAATAGCTATGACACTGGTTTTGAAATCAAATGTTTGCATAGTTATGACAGGAAACACTGCCAGCTAACAACGCCTTGAAAAAAAAAAACAATTAAAAAAAATAAAATATATGCATAAACCCAAATAGGACATAAAACAGTTAAGAATAAGCATGTGTCCTATTCTGTGTCTTAAACTCCTGAAACATTGGTGTCCCATTTTAGAGCAGTCAATGCAATTTTGGAAGTCAGTTAAATCTGTATGTGAA